>NW_017135665.1:33398-39047 GCF_001652005.2 Ceratina calcarata | reverse complement strand
TTTATCAATGAGCATAAGAATTGAAAATTTAATAACTTTTTTAATAGCGTCGCAAAATGTCAAAAATTTTATACGATGTTTTTTAATATAACATTTAATAACTCTTAAAATTCCAATACTTTACCGTTGTTTTTATAAAACGATTCATACGACTATAAACAGAAATTGTTATTTCATTTTTCGATCAAAGCGCACGTTATCCCAGCAACTATGACAGATTTATTATCGGCTGCGAAACTAGAGCGCCGAACGAATAGTAATTTTGCGGCATCAACGTTATTATCTGCGTTAACCGATATTTCGTGCTAATAGATCATGTCGATAAACCGATCGAATAGTATTGTTTGCGGCGTTTGTTGTTCGACCGCGTTTCGGAACGCTTGTTTCACACGTTACGATGTTTCCCGATATTATCTTTCGCCGCAGAAATATAGACCGGTTATATCTAACCGACGATAGTTGAACACACCGAATTTTATATGATGGGATTTTCTTTGAATCGAACTGCAAACAAGATAAATGTAACACTTGTGACTTAGTAGAAAGTGATATGGATATTAGAGTTAAATTGGGGATTAAAAAGAGAACATGAACAATCACTTTCTCGTTCTTGTGTGAAACGAGCTAAATTATCAATTGTTGAATAATGATTCGTAGTTGTTTCGTACGAAAGAGTACATTTTTCATGCGCGTAATGAAAGATTCATGGTTTAAATTATAATAGTTACTCAAATAATTGTGTGGGAACGTAAAACGATAGTTCTAATTATGTAATGACATTATAAATCATGAGTCAGATTGACCTCTGACACGAGGGAAAGATTACACGCTAGGCTCTTTCTGAGTCCCTTCCGCAATTTACGGTTAATTTCGGCAAAAGCAAATAATTGGTCCGAGGGTAAAGGGCTACGTAAGAAACTGCGTAATTGCTTGCAATCACGCCAGCTGGTCTGAAGAATTCGAATTAACCTTCTGATATATATTCGGAAGAAGTTCAGTTCTCCAACCAAAACCAAAGAAGGAGAAGAAGAAGAGGGAAAGGGAAAGAAGCAGGAAAAAAAAAAGAAAACGAAGAAGATAACTGCGGCAGGTATCGGTCTCTTCCGCAATGATCTCAGTTGCCAGACGGTAATTGAACACAAGGTAGGGGTCAACGCATCAGTACGTATTTCCCGATATTTAATTGATCGTCTGCTATTGTTATCCTAAGGTATCACAAAAGTATCTATTATGAAACATCGTCTTAATTATGATCGCCTTTTGAAACAGTAATAAATATAATAAAATAAAAAAATAAGTGTAACATGAATGAAATATATGTACGGCTGTTACATATTGTGTAGATCAGTTTTTTTACTGTTCTGATTTATGGAACAGTTCAAATGTTTCAAATCTAGGAACCTGTCTTTATCTCGCTGTACCGGTTTATAAGACACGTATAGAGCCTCCATTAATTGCATGTTCGACTGTAAACGTACTTATGGTTAAGTTGTTTCCTAAGAGATTGATATCTATTTCGAAATCAGGGCACCGAATATGAAACACCAGACTTGGCACCAGGGGTTGGTTTGTTTCACAATAAATATACATGTTGTTAGTTCACTTTTTGTATTTACATGAAATAAGTATTTTATAATTAATTATTTGATCTAGAAACATCAGCTAAAATCGTACAGTATGCAAACATTCAATATTAACTCTTCTAATTACTTAAATCCAGCGTTTACCTTATACACCAACTAAAAAATGTTTCATGAGTACTTTTACTTTACATTTATAGTAGGGAGAGGTTTATTTATTTCGCAATTAAGACGTATTTATCTATTCATTTTATTTTATCTTTCCAATTATTTTTCAAATTTCTCATATTACATTCTAAATAAATATAGAATCGTACCAATTTCTAGGAACCGCATATTCTCATCTCGTTTCGTTTGGCCATTTGACATTGCTTTTTGGAAAATTGATACATTTGGAAATTTTAGAGTATCAATAATATAATGAAACGATGAACTTATCTGCGTATGGATGAGTAATGAGAAAGATTAAAGTTCAGATAAATGTATTCAAAGATATGAATCGTCAAAAATGTATAAAGACAGGAATATTTTTGATGATGAACATAATTAATATAAGAGATGAATTAATTCAATTCAATAAGGCTATCATCAAATTAAACTCTTGACCTATAAGATCTAATCAATTACTAAAACAGCGTCACATATTCGACTTTAAAAATGGAGATACTATCCAGAATAGATACATTGAAACGATCCTGTTAAACGTCGTTTCAGGCGCATTACCACAGTTAAAATGCTCTGGACAATCGCGTCGTTAACGTAAATCGCTGTGAAGATCGCATTATGTTGTGTAATTATCGCACAAAAACCCGGGACCCGTTTGTAAAATTGCTGTGAATCGGAGAACAAAAGTGGGAACGCGTGAAAAGCTGAGAATTCCCTCGTAATATCCTCGCGGTCGTGTACGATTATTGTCCTTTCGCGTTGACGCTGGAACGTGGCGCGGATGCCGTATAAGCAAGAGAGCGAACATCCGGTACATGCGTGCGTGCTCGCAACGGTGCAGCGAGCACGCGTGTACACGGATACATCAGACGCACGTGTTTACCGGTGGTCCAACCGTTTGTAATTACATTTCGGTTACACGTAGGCAAGGCGTCCGGCCCGTTGATTTTGCGCTGACGCCGAACAGACATTAACATAATTCGACAAAACGGATATTGATATCGCGCACTACGACCACTGCCGCAGGGCGAATAGCTGCCCTTTGCTTCCATGCGAGATAAATTCTCAATTCACGCCACTAGACGCCGTCAGTACCGAGGAAACTTTATTTTTCGATACCAAAAAATACGAATAAAAATTATATGCTTTTAGACAATGAATTGTTGAATAATAATTGTGAATAATTCTGACAATACTGTCTCAATCCATTACAATTATTTTATGTTATAAAATATTCTCTGCACGTGAGACGAAAAAGGTTATATCGAACATGTCTATTATTGATTGCGTGCTAAATTTAACATGGAGAATGAAGAGAATAATTTAACAGGATGAAGCAAAGAAACCGGATGTATAATCCTATCGGTAACGGAAGCAACTTCTGTTCGTAATCGTAACTGGAAAAATAAACTCAAGAACTTAACGTCGGATCAACGAGATCACAGAGCGGTCCCGGGTAACGCAACGGGACAAATTACAGACGTCAGAGACCGGCGCGGCATAAGACGAGGGTGGCTAACCAGGATAGATATTACCCTAATTAAAGGCTGCCAGTTTGATTTAAAAAGAAAGGAAAAAAAATAATCGATACCGTTTCAGCCCCCGATGCGAGGCAATTACCTAACTGCCAGTGGCCGTCGCTCAGGAGGTCACGTCACATTTAATGAAACGCGAGCCCGTCTAGTATTTCTCGAAAACAAAGCTCGGCTCCGTCTGCACCACGCGCCGCGAGTATGAATAATAGCGGAGGGGCGAGGGGGGTGATTTACTATTAGGATTTATTAGGGCCCACTCACCCTCGCGGGTATACCGGCCGCTGCGAAGGGCCGAGGGGTAAGACCTTATGATTTCTCCTGGGGACACCTTACACACGACTTCAACTAATGCACCTGCCGTGTGTATTCCTACGCGATTCTTTTCCACCCTGAGTCTCGCGAGGAACCGTTTGTATTATATTAATGCCATAAAGAAACTCTGGTTATGACAGAGCTATTAAAACGCAGAGTAGGACAAATAGCGATTTAAAATGTTCGACTATTTACCGTCTCAGAAGATCGAATTGAATAAAAATATGTACTTCGTTTCGTACGTTTCTTTCTCTGAAACCCTGATCGTTCTAATCTTCTATTCAGCCGCACGGATCCCTTCTGTACATAAAGAATGGACACGTCTTTGACTCACCTGAAACAGAAAAAAGGAAGGCTGATTAGTGACGACGTCGGAATCGGAGCAATGAATTTGTGTCGAACAACAGTGGGAGATAAGACAGCTCGTTATGATCCGGAGGATATTGCAAACAGGCGTGTTTGCCCAAGGCTCGTTGAAGAGTGAAACGTGACACGCATGCCACCGAGGACTAAGGGCTGGATTCGCGAACGGGCTTAAACCATTAGTTACACGATAATGCTGTGCCAACTAAATTTAACGGGCGAACGTTGAGCACTACTACTGCAAAAATATATTGCAAAGATTTTATTGTTGGACAAAAAACTAATTTATGAAAAGAACTTTAACGTTATAGAATTGATTGCTACAGTAGTTTGAATATTATTGAATTAGTCGGTATAATACATGATATGAATATAATTGCAGTTAACATCAGTCATGGAACGGAGCACTCAAAGTGTATAATGGTTTCGGATTCGAGGAACTCGATGTCGACAGTGATGGGTTTAGATCGAGTACCTTTGTACTACCACATATTCGGTCGATCATCTAATCTATATCAAGTTCTAAGGAGACTATAATATTGGTTCGCACAACAGGTCTTCATAATCTACCCCTGCAACAAAACTGACGTCGCTATTGAATTACACGAAGCATCGTTCCTCTATCGATTTGCATTAACTCATTAGTTATCAATAAACGCATGTGTACTCGTGTTACCACGGTAAGTCACTAAGCGAGAGACTTTATCATCGCTATCGTCAGTGACATAATCAATACCATCAGAAGTATTAAAGTCCTTATCCTTAAAATAATTACAAATTCATTTTATCTATGAAATCTCTTGCGAATCACTTATGAAATTATTAAGATGTTAGAAATGATTCTTGTTGAATAGTATTAAGATGTTAGTAATGATTCTTGTTAGAACTACTTGAGTAGATGTGGGTATTACTGCGGATTATTTATAAAATCATGTAGGACAGGAATTATTTATACACTATCCCGTTATCGGTTTACTCAATCTCTTTTATTACGCTCTTATAATTCTGTCTCGTACAGCGGTTAATTTTCGAATGTTCGCTTGTCCAAACAAGCGAACCCAGTCTCCACACATTCCATGGATGATGTGATCCCTCAATGTGAACATACTGCGTGCTCTGATATTTCCACACATTCGAGACTTTTGAATTTTACCGCCGCGCAAACTGAGAATCGAATCGAATATTAACATTCGATACCAGCTTAATCGATAAGACGATCTCGTAGCTCGTAGCACCTTTCACGAGATAGGCTCCTATCCGTGAACTTCGCTTTGTGCTTGATTTGTCAATAGTCGCGGAATAAAGTTAAATGCCGGATTAAATGTGTTCGGCATGATTTAAACGAGTTCGAAACATAAGAAAGAAGCCGCGGAGCGATGCGGCTTGTTCTGACGTTGGCTCTCTGGGCCGAAATAAACATCCTCGACCAAATGAAAACGGTAACACCAAAGGTTGAGACGGTTTAACCGCGGGATACTTTCCTCTAGTACTTTTCAGTACTCCTCCCCTCGAGAAATCACGCTCTTTCCTCGGGGAGGGCACGCTGCTCCCTTGTAGCTCGTTTCTCCGAAAATGGCATCGCAGAGTCAAAATGCTGTGAACGTAAGTTCGACAGTATCGCCGGCGAACGGATCGTCCGGGTCGTCGACGACTGTCTCGGTCTGCATCGCGAAGATGCAGTCGCTGGCCACCAC
>NW_017135665.1:10741-33352 GCF_001652005.2 Ceratina calcarata | reverse complement strand
AAGGGGCTAACATGATTAATTATATTTAAAAAAACATCGTTTCTTAAAAATGAATGATAAATTTTTTATTGTCATTTGAATTTCAATATGTAAAATAAACGTTATCCTGTCTAAAAACATATATGATATTCAAACTTCGTCCACCAAAGAATAGGAGAATTCCCTATCAGACATTGATTTCACAAGGTCCAGAAGTTCACCCCCCAATAGCGGACGCAAGGCTTAAACGTCAGAAAGAAACGGCGGAATGGAATCGGAATCCTCCTAACCGAAGGACCGTCAAAGTCCAAGGGCCACTTACCGTTGGGGGACCCACCAATTTCCTTCCGGGAGGAGACTTCTATAACTCATCGACCAACGGCGTCGTCTCCCTCCTGGCTACAACGCATTGTTCCCCCTTTTATTTCTCATAAAACTTCAAAAGTCCATCCAAACATTACGGGGTCCAAGGAATTCGTTAGCCTTAGATACGAAAGAGAGTCTGTAAATGGCAGTCGTCCAATATCGTTCGGAAAATATTGAACCTTCAGATTCACCGTAAATTCGATACGACAGCCGACACGTGCCTCTATACATATGCGAGTATTAGCGTTAGTTACACGCTTAGCTAGAATTTGCTTTATTATATTCCACGCGTTAGTTACAAGTAAGTATTCTATTTAAGTTTTGGAACAGGCATAGTATTCTTCCAAATGTTCGTGTTATTTTCTCAAAGTAAATAAACCAACTTGTACCAGAGACAGAGATTTCAACGATATACTTCTTTACGCACCCATAAAGAAGTATATGTGACAGTTGACGGGTATATGCATAGTACGTATGTATACTACTGACCTCAAGGTTGCGTGGTGCGACATATAAAAGGGGCAAAGTCTTTGCCCCGGTAAACGGAGAATATCAGGGCAGCACGTGACGCGGCACGTAACAAATAGCTTCGAAAGCACGCATCATCCCCCCTGGTACCAGTCTCGAGTGTATATTCACCCCCTGGAGCTGTTCCCCTACCCGAAAACGGCGTGACTCCGGCACGGGATTCAGGAGACCGAGTTTCAAGCGACTCGAAGAAGGAGGAGTCTCGTCGTAAACAGGACGAGCGCTTTATTTAAACGTGTGTCTATGGTTTATGGTTTACCGAGTGTATCAATTCATTCAAGGAGGATATTTTCTGTCCCCTAACGTTATCTTCATCTTATCGTTCATTTCTTTCCCTCTTGGTTCTCTCTTCGTCTCTGGTCGTTCCAGTTTTCTGTTTATTCTTGACAAGACAAAGTCACCGATCGGTCGGCGGACACTGTTCTTCCGTTGCAGGTTTGTTTTCCCTCCGCTGATTCGATTGAACCTGCGCGCAGAGAATTTCTTTGATACGGCTCTTCTTCGTTTTTCTCTTTTTCGATGCTCCTGATGTGAAGTGAATTGTGTCTGGTTGTTTCTTTATAATTTGCGGTACGCGTACTATTTGCGATCATACAAGTATTATTGATTTAAAGTTGATTCTAAAAACGATATGTTCCTCGATTGCTTTAATTATGTTTTCCTTATTTAAATTTTGACCACTTTTAGTGTTATTTCTACCTCTATTTCTCTAACATTCCTTAACCTTCCGGTTTTGCGTAAATCTGACCTAGTTTCGGGAAACAGAAATCGTTTCAATGATCCAATAGATGAAAATAAAAAATTAAGTAATATATCAATAACAACGAAAATCTTCCTACTCAGTTAAATGTTTATTTACTAACGGGGAGAGAATTAAGTGTTAAACTCTTCCTTAAAAAAAAAAAAAACGTTCAGAGCACGTGGCCTATACAGTAGATATAAAATTGTGAAAAGAATTTCTTTAGTACGGGTGCGAGGTCGTTACAGTATGTATTCGAGTCATTGTTAAAAGGGCCCGACTAATTAACGGTTCTTCAATAGAAGGTGTTCGGGAACTTCCCGTTTCAATCATTCAAAACCATTTCGTTATCTTCTTTTAAAAGAAGACTTTAATATGGAACATCGTTTTTGTACAGAACACATAATCACATTTCTGCGATTATTCTTTTATCGTAAAAATTGACGGACGTTAACGAAATCACCAGTTGCCAATTAAAGGAAGTAAAAAGAGGTGAGAAGAAAAGGAAAAAAGGTAAAAAATAAATTGTACGTGACGTAAGCGTGAAATCCCCGTATTCAGGTATGCCTGACCCATTTCCGCGGTAACAAATTGCTGCCTTTGCGACGCGACGGAACGCCGGCAATGGTTGCAGCCATTTTTCGCCCGCAAAAATTGTTTATCGATTCGCAGGAGCAAACGTGTTCATTAGAAATGTATTACCCTGTCGGGGTAGCAATTTTCAAACAATCACGACGGTGCGACAAGGCCAGCGGTATGTATTTTGAACGTTTGTTTTCCTTTTTTCGGTACAGCACTCTTTCGCTGAGAATAACTCTTCTGTTAAGTGCATTTATGCATTTCGTGCGCTAACAATGACGTTTCCGCGACAATATCGTTCCGTCACGGTTTCCGGAATTAATGGGAGACCTATTTCGGTGACTCGGTTCCTGGTTACGCCGGGGCTTAGGGGCTAACAGCATGTCGCGTTAACGAGGGTCAAAACCGATGACTGTGGAGTGTTTTCACTCGCGTTGTGTTACCCTTGTCACGGGCGTTGATCGAATTTTCACTAGCGAAAAAAGAGAAACAAACGAGAGGAACGCGAATAAGATAGCGAATGAAAGAAATGATCGTCGGTGGGGTTTAGATGATACCAGCATGACATCTGCGTGTACCTTTTTTTCGTCCCTGTTTTTAGTTGGCGTAGCTTGCGAGCACAAAGGCGACTTTCGACGGAAAAAAGCAATTCCAATATCTGGCACAAAAGAATTTTTTGTGAGTGGGGAATCTATCGATTCTTGAATATGTATCGGTAGAGCGAGTCGAATGGGAATAAATTGGAAGACGAGCCATCTCGGCGTCGAAAATGATTTTTATGCAATCTTTTCGAGTGATTTTGTGAGAACGAATTCCACTCAATCGTTGTTGCGGCTCTTTTTTAAAGCGAATTATCTAAGTAGTTCAAAATAATAAAATTATTTTTCGCATTACGAGGTGTAGAAATGATAAAAATCTACGTAGTCCATTTAAAACATAAAAGACAAACCTTTTCATTTGAAGTAATTAATTATAACGATTTTTGTTCTTGGACAACAGATAAGAATTAGAATTATCTATTTGTGGAATTCGTAGAATACTTGAAATAACAAGGACGTAAGTAAGCAACTACGAAGTTTACAACCGGCAGTACCTTCCTCTCGGAGGTGTACCCGAGTTTGCCATTGAGATAAAGCTTATTGTCAGAAAAATTAGGATTTACATCCCAGCTTCAGTTCGCCCAAGTTATGAACTAATAAAACTGCAGTTATAAGCCCGCGATGGAAAAACTTTTTCGCTGAAAATCGAAAACTCCGCGGGGAGAACGAAGACAAATACCTATACCTATCGAGCTTATTTTTCTCCACGCGTTGAACAAATTGATCCGTTCCCAAATCGCGTGGAAACCTCACAGAAATATAACTTTGATTTTTCACCGAAGTGGAAACAATCTGAAACGAGCGAAATAGACTTTTCGAGGGCTCTAAATTCCATCGGGATTTCAGCGCGAAAAAGAATTTCATAAATTACCCGATTCCCGGCGTAATTTCCACCGCATTCTATTACCCTGGCGTTGGTAATAAAACTCGCGTTATCGAGCGCCGCTCCCCTTTCCCCTCGTGCTCTCTCTCTCTCTTTTTTTAATCTTCTACCCGGTAACTCCTCGAGGTACGCAGGTCGGGGCAACTTTAAAACCAATATATCGGACGAAAGTTTCCGGAATTTCCGATCGTGTCGTCGCCACCTCGGAGAACGCGCGAGTGGCCCAATTTCTCCTGCGGAACTTTAATGAAAAGAGTTTCCCAGCAGACGCGACGGCCCACAACGCGCTAGTCAAAGGTCTCGGATCTTGAAGATCGGTCGATCGCGGCAATAAACTGTCAGGACTCCGTGGATCATCACGCAACACGTCACATGGGAGCTTTATCGGTTGGGCTTTCACGAGGAGTAGTACACGTGTATGCATATCGCCTTGCACCATTGCCGTCCTCTATCAGCTATCACGTTGTAAACCTTATCTACTCGCGCAAGGCGACAGTCTGCGAGTCAGAAAGTAGTGTACTTTCCATAGATAAAGTTTGTCTCATGAATTGAATGTACGTTGTACAAATTTAACTCTTTCAGTGCCGAACGATGATATATCGTCGTTTATCCGAGGGCGTCTTAGTGTTCGCATTGCAAGAGAACTCTATTTCAAAATAAATTTATAAAACGTTATAAACGGCCTAATTTCATTGCAAGAGAATTAAAAAAAATCTTTTTGGGTTTAACTTTTTGTTATATTTTATACTGATTGGTGCCGAGACTGCGCATACGCTGGAGCGATGAGATAGAAAACTCGACACGGGACAGCTTCTTGGAACCGTAATCGCAACATGTTGATGGCAGTTACTTATTTTGTTAAAAAATGATTGAGAATGTAACATTTATATTTCATACTACGTGATCTACATAAAGCTGTGATTCAACGATGATTATTCTTATCTGTAAATATTGTTTGTAGAAGAGAAACTCATTTCTATGTTCTTCATCATGTTTTATATTGATGTTATTCGTATGGCTTTCAACAAATATTGAAATATAATTGGCATTATCTTATTCTTTCTGTATTTCGTAATATGCTGCCCTTTGAACTTTGAAAATATCATTCTTAGTTTGGTTCTTAGCTATAAGTTAACTTCCATTAATTTATTTTCCCGAACCTTAACAAAATCGTCGAATTGATCCGGTAATCTTCATATAGGTACGATATGTTTGCTTGGCACTAAAAGGGTTAAAATTAATATAATAATGTGTATAAAAATACAAACTATATTAAAGCATATTAAGTTAGCATCGTCCATTGCACAATTGCAATAACGGGAAAATTAGATATCACTTATCTATGCATACAATTCCCACCCTACCGATTTATGCAAATCGAGAAGAGACTAATTCCATCATGAAATCGGAAAAACCGTTTGCACGATGGGAACGTTTTTTCCTGATGGATTTTTCGGCACGTTTCCGAGCCTGATTACGTTGCAGTTCGACGAGGGAATCATGCCGGGCGAAAATGTAAAAGTTGCGGAACGATCGGCGCCGATAAAACCGAAACGGGTGACAGTTTTACAAAAACATTTGACCATCGCATCGCATCGGTTGGACTGGTGACGCTAATGGCGCGCGTAAATTCTTTTTCGACACGTAACGGAAATGTCGAATCCTGTTGTCCGCGTGACGCAAATTTCTTCCTGACGGCTGTAATTCAGCCACGTATCAACGCCTTTGCAATTCTCTTTTTTCACGGACACCGAGTCAAGCAATTTTTCGGGTCACCTATTTGTAATGAACGATTCCTTCGTATTATATTCAAGATTATATGTACTTGTAGAAATTCTTTTCATCGACAAAGATTCCTTATTATAAAATCGTGCTTGATTGAAGGCCACGTAGTAGCAAAAGTTTCTATTGGAGCGAATACGTTCGCGATCGGCTGGTTCTTGATTCGCCTTCTTAATTCAACGAAAGGATCATCGTGAAAAAAGATTCAAAGGGTACTTTTAATTTACCTTTGAAGATCTCCTCTGCAAAGTAATTACCAGATCTAATGCTACTTGTTACCTCTTGTCTGATCTCGGAATGTTTCTTTCAAGGAAAGTTACATTTAATTGGACTCGTTTTTTATCCGAAGTGGCAATTGCAGTCGGTCGGTTGGTCAAATCTCGATCGTTTCAGAACAAAAGATTTTTCCTATGGATGATCATTTTATATCTATTATAATTCTTATGTGCTACTATTAATATAAGTGAAATCTGGATAAAAGGAACAGTAAAGTGATTATCTCCGATGTACTCATAACTGCAATCCTTGTATGCAGGGTGTCCTAGAAAAAGTGTTAGAACCGAAAAGGGATGACTCTGGAGGTGTTTCTGAATAACAATTTCCTCTAGAAAAATGCAAAGTGAAGCATGGTTTGTGAATTATTAGTGAAAAACACTGACCAATGAGGACGCGCGTAGAACCCCGCGCTAACCGACGACCGAACGTCATGACCCGAGCCACGACTCCCGTGGCTGAGCGCGGGCCCTACGCCTACTATAATTGGTCAGTATTTTTCGTTAATAATTCAAAATCCACGCCTCACTTTGCATTTTGCCAAAGGAAATTGTTGTTCAGAAACACCTCCAGAATCACCTCTTTTTGGTTCTACGACTTTTTCTGAGACATCTTGTATAGTACAATGAATATAGCTGAAACCAAAACATAATTTTTGAATGAAACGAGCTATTAGGACGTAATATAACAATTTCTGCTGGGTATTACTAATACAAGCTTTCTACAAAGTGCTTTCGATGCGGATTACAGGTACTGTGTAAAGGGTTATCACTATTTAAAGTAGTGGTGGTGGTGGTTGCATAACGAGGTGTGTGCCTAATTATTCCAGCAACGCAGCAACATCCACGAATAATTATTTAATCCATGCGCGATACATCGATGAAAAATCCCATTCTGAATTCTCCGCCCGATCGGCTATCGGGTCATTAAACGCAGATCAATGAGCGAAGCAAAGGGGCTGACCCCGGCCGTCTTTATGGAACCTTTAATTAAACGTTTCATAAATCACGCAGACCGCGGTGCGACGGCCTAGCTGGAAACGAGGGGACAAATTAATAAGATTAATTGGTTGACAGTTTGGGAAACACTTTCGCGATACCGGGTTTTCCCTCCGGCCGAATCGAGGGAGCCAGAGAAGAATATTAATTTTTAGCCGTAGGCCCTTCGAAAATATGTTTTCTTTGATCCCTCTTCGAATATTGCCGGGGATGAATTTTGCGGCTGAGCCGAGATTGATGGATTCAACCGACTTTAACGAGCGTAACGCGATAACTAAGCTCGCTTTTAGAACTGTCGTACCATATTTGCATAAAGCCGTTGCTCCAAGCATCAAATTAATTAAAATCGATCCCCACATGTGAACACGTACGGGATTATCAGATTGATTTTCCATCTTCGAATGTGTAATGCAAGCTTCAAAACGAGTGTTATTTAGAAAACGTTCTTAAAGGATTACGCGACTAAACTTAGCGACGTATTGCTTATATTTTCAACTCTAATTTACATACAATTGAAAAGTGAAAAATCGCATAAATAATTATTTTTCAATATGTCGGTTAAAACTGTTTCGACTTTGAAACATCAAAATTATGTAAAAATCCAGTCACATCAGAGTATTAGATCGAGTATTCAAAAAATGTCGCACAGTTTTATTATTATTTTCAGATTATAGGGGAAACTATCACAATCAAAAACGGTTCAAGGATCACTGTCCCAAGCTATACACATTGCATATGGCGAATCGTCATGTGTTAGCTTTGGAGGCTGCCTTGTAACTGTGATTTCGCCCGTGGTAGTTTGACCTCGTGGTCAAATGCAGGGCCAGTCGAGTAGTAAGTAAACGATACGGGAACCTTCGCACTGAATGAGCTCATTCAAAGTTTACGTCGAAGTACAGTAGTCTCTCAGTATCTATGGTCACCGATTAAGACCAGATTTCTTAGAATCGCTTGTATTTCGTGCGCGCAACTTGAGTAAAGCTAAACAGTAGACTATTCGTGCGAGACAACAATAGAGGAACAACAACAGATAGATCTGTTAGACCTACACACAGTGTCACAGTGTTCGTCTGTTATCAATTACTAACGCAACGTCATTTTTCGAGTACTTTAGAAATGCCTACTTCATGCTCGGTTCGTCACCCTGTTTGGAAGTCAGCGAGAGTGTTCCCACTCTCAAAAGAGCGACTGGACATGCCGGGATTAATATTCTGAATCTGCTAGCAATTCAATAAAAAGCTAAAAGTATTTTATTATGAGTATAAATATTTAGTATTAGTATAAGTATAAAAATTATTAACAATAATTAATAGTATAGGTATAAATTCTAAAGTATACGATTTTCTATTTTATTATTGACTTATACTACTTGTTTAAGAGATTTCGAACCTTCTAACCATCGGAACGATTTTGGTGACTAATTTTTTCGTGCACGCTTATTATGTCTGTGCACATAGTTATTATTAGGCCTTGGTAAGAACTGAGGGTGCTTATCTCGCCTAGCGCGACGTCTTATCGATCAGTGACCCCCCTATAGCTAACTGGCATTGGCCTGTCGTGTTGCTGTCTCCTTAGATAACGTCCTGTATTACGACGGGTGTCATTCTAAGCGTTAAACGATTGCACGACGATTAGTAACGTGAGACAAATGATTGCTATCCCCAGTAGGCCCGTAGGAGAGATACCGATCTGTCCATAAGTCAACCAAACTAGCAAGATCCTTTAATATTTGAAAAAAGAAATCCTTTATCCTAAGTAATCACCATTCCTCATTACATTATACACAACAACATTCAGATATTAGATACCAAACTTGTCTCTTCTTAAAAATAAATTAACAAGTAAAAAATAGCTAAGTCATTTATCAATTTGCATTGAAAGATATCCGAAAAGTAACCAGATCAATCCTCGAATAAGCAAACAACTCGTGGACCCGTTTGTCCGGTTTCAGCTGTCCGTTTGATCATTTTCGATTGCCAGCCGAATTCCACGAACAATTTTATCGGTCGATGTACTTTTTTTTTAGCAAGGGAAACGCGACAATACGCCGTTCAGCACGATACATCCCGAACAATCTATTTGTCGACCATTGTAATCCAAAACCCTCATTGTTCACTTGCAAATAGTATTTTTCTGCTCGCGCGATTGCGCGAACAGAAGACTAGCCGACAAGGGGATTTACAACGATTATTGCATCCCAGACTAAAGTGAGTCCGATATTTTCCGATTTGTATTTCCGGTGCACACGTACTTTTCCATTCATAAATTACTAGAAATCATTTTGATCAGTTTGCGAGACGAAGTTGTTAATACATACTCTCATAAATCTGTACACGATCTTATAATTAGATCAATAATCGCTTGCTGTTAAAGTGTACTAAAAGTACTGAATTTCGTTTCTTATGTGACTGTTTTACACTTATTATTTTGATAGAGGATTGACAGGCAAGTTTTTCTACTATTCTATGTTTATTGAACAAAACAAGGTAAATCAGTAACAACTGTTGCTTCCAGTATCTATTTACAATTTCTATGCAGACATGAATATTTAATCACCTGCCTTATTTTATTTTTATTCATTTAATGATAGTTTTGAGTAAATAAATTTTAGTATGTCAAAATACAAGACTGAATTCTTTGAGTATAGAATTTATAAAAAAATTTGGCTATCCTGCACGATTGTGTCCTGTATTTCACTCTTGTATGACTTTTGAACAGTAGTGTACACATGGGGGTCGGAGACATGAGGGATCAAAAGTGGCGCGGCACGCATCTCCTCTCGTTCTCACCGTCAACCGCTTTTCCTCTCGTTCTACTCTTTTCTGCTTGCGGTACACAGGCCGTCAAAGTCAAAACACAATTACCGCCGGAATTGAATAAAGCTTACTTAAACGAACGACACAATCGACCGTTCTATTTCGAGTAATTGGATCGATAATTGTATATCGAGCGCGAAAAAGCGGACACAGCTGGCCGGACCGTAATTATTCGCTGGAAGCCCGTGCTCCATACGTATGCGTGTGGACGCGCGCGCGTGTCTTGTTTCGTGTCGATGTAACTCGCCGTGTAAATGCTTAATCGAATTTCACCCCGTTACGTAGTCCCAGCACTGCATCTACATACGCCGTGCCAGAGGATCTTACTATCACCTTCCTATTTTCTCTAGTAACTGGTTCAATCTGTAATTAAGGTTGCTCTGGCTATACGATCTCCACAAAAAATACGTGTCGTAGGGGAAATTCGGGAAACAAGGACAAAGTTTCTAGGGAACAGAAATATTAATTTATTCATATCGGCAATTTACCGACATATGGAAATAATCACAAAACTGAATTTTCTCCGGTTCGCTCTCGAATTTGAATCAATACGCAGAAGCATCCTAGCAATATCCTCAAAATTGACGTTATTTCAACTGTAAAATATTCTTAAACCATGTATTAAGATTTATACAAAATATATTTATAGTTACATGGTTAAATTTACAATTTAAAATACACTAATTTGGCATGGTTTATAAGCGTTAATAGTGACAAACCAGAGGATTATTTAAACTTATAATTGTACTTGTCGCGAGCGATTTGAAATTCGAAGCAAGTGGAAAAAGGAAGATTGTACCAAATCCGAGCTGAGAGTAACGCATGTCTGTATATTATACTCTCTTTCTACGGTTTGCCTCTACACTTTCGACACGTATGAAAGCTACTTCCAGTATACTCCTATGGCTTCAGTCTCCTCAATTTAATATCTTGTTTTGACTATCTTGTTCTGTTACTGTATCTCATTTTCAATTGTCTCAGAACTCTTGTATGTGACAATCGTGAATTTATAGTGTATTTGTAATAATATTTCTTTTATCTTCTAAGTAGTCATTATTATTCATGAAATGTCCTTCTTAATAATTAGTTATTATTAGTTCTTTTTCAATGTAATGTGGCAATGAACTCCATAAAAACACATATTAATTACAATTTAATTTAATTCCAAAATGGGCGTCTCAATTTGTTTAAAACCTTGCATGTGACTTCAGTATGCTGATAACTATTTATTTGCAACATTTCAAACATGTGTCACTATTTTAAACTTATAGTTAGAACAACCTTATGATATTATTATAAATTTAATATTATTCTAAATTTAAAAGAAAGATCACGGTAGACGTAAATGCAATTTTAAGTCAGGATTAACTGGCAAGTTTTTACATTCGCAGTAATACTATATGCGACCCTTGAATTGCTAATTCATTTTCAGCGCTTAAAAACAAGTTTCTTAATTAATTCGAGTACGCGAAAAGCCCTGGAAAAATGGGATTACGCGCGAAAAAAGTCTCTTTGATGTTGTGCCTCAACGGGATTATCAAAGGTGCAAAGATCAAAGCCGCAATATCATTTCTTTGCATAAATTATGCTGCGTAAATGTTCTCGCGTAAACGCGTAATACTCATTATTCGCGGACACGGGGCAATAATCGCGAGTTCTAAATTGCAAAACTGGTACTTAAATAAATTCAGTTTCAAAATTAACTGATATATTACGAAGACGCTATCTTGGAGAGATCGATGTTCCAAATGATTAAATGATGACAAATGATATTAAATACAATGACAGTTAACTTTGGTTCTGAATTACGGCGAAATTAATTGACATTTCAAAATAGCTGGAACAGATCTTTCCGTTCATTTAGTTTATACTTAGCTTGGTAACTTTAGCGGATAATAATAAGACCTCGGCGTCAGCTGTAACTTGGCAAACTTTCAATTTGGCACATTATCAAAGATAGATTAACGGTATTATATATAGATATTAATAGGTTAATAAACCGGGCAATTTATAATATATAATATATTTATATTCTATATATATAATACCATAATTTTTTTCATTACAGAAACTGTGGATCGCCAACACGAAATTCCACGACATTAAAATAATAAAATGTTGTTATCATTGTATTATGATTATATGATTCCTCGAATATCATGTTATATCTTTTTTAAATTCTGGGAAGCTGGCCATAAGGATAACAAGAAAGAGTTGCTCAAGATTGCTGTGAAAACTTACATCTGAAAACTTTTCAAAGCACACTTTCCCAACTTTCCAGGCAACAGCATAATCGCTTCCTGAACTATAATAAACGTAAAAGTATGTAGTTATATTTGCGACAAGTTTACCCAATTTCCCAGAATAAATATCGCGTTTAATCACAGAAAAATACATATGCAATTTTTATTGACCTTCATTTCACTTACTTTCAATTTCCACACTGCAACTTTGCATTAATTATCAGATACTTCTTTGATTTTTGTCAGATTTTTGTTTAAGAATGATTGTAATTGAAGTAAATGAATGATCACTGATTCTTAGCTGTATCATACTTACAACACGGGCGTCACTGTAACCGTTTTATCAACTATTAAGTTTCAACACCGGTACTGTCCGAACTAAGCTCCCGGAGCTTAGGGAGCTTTTCGTATATCTCGCGTCTATTATTACGGTACAAGAACGTCGCGTCGGTTAATACTCTTGTATGTGTAATGGAAAGAATACATATTACATAGTAACTGTACCTCCGACCTTAACATAAAACCTTTACCGTTGTTATCGATCAGACTCTTTGAAAATATTCACAAGCCTTAATCGTTTAAATAAATATAGACCTAAAAAGCTCGTGAAAGGCGTACTATAAAAAATTTCTAGAATACCCTATCTGAAGTATAATTTAAAAATCTGTTTCACAAAGGTCTGATAGTAATTTTTGTTAAAATCTACTCTCAGTAATCTTTGTTAGAACTTCATAAAAGTCCCACGTGACGTATATACATAATCTCCCTGCTTCCCGCACGACGCGTATCGGCATACGAAAATACTTTACGGTTTCTTTCTTTGGCCGACAAGGAGATAAAATAGAAGGAAACTACGACTATGGGTACTACGTAATCCTCGCACAGGTCAAAGTACTGAACTTACGTACGGAACGCGTGCGAGGCAATCGGGTAGGTAGGTACCGCGTCGGGTGCAGCCGGTTTTAATAATTCAAAGATGCCGGGGTTAATATCTACATGACGTCACTTGGAAATCGATCCGATGCGTTACCAGGGGGAGTGACGTCTGTTCGAACTTATGCCGCGCCGCGACGGGTCGGCATGGCGAACGGAAATACGTTCGTTAAACTGTCACTCGATCGAAATCGCGACCAGCTATAAAACTTTCACGAACTAACCGAGAGGTTTGAGGAATTCTTTTCGGTAACGGATCCGCGCGACGTAACCGTCCTACCATCTGACTCTAGGAACCGATACTGCCATTGAAATATTCATTTCGACCTGCCGAAAGACGCTTGCTTCGGTTCTCGTACGATCGGAAATTCTATATTGGAAAGGAAAAATTTGAATCAACCGAATCGATTTTACATGTCATGTAGGTATTAATAGAATTGGAGTAAAATGAAATATGATATGCATTACATTTCGCAAACCAGATATTCGAAAATTATACGTTGAACGTGAATCATCAATACGAAGCGTTACTAGATGTACATATATGCATGAAATTTATTATAAACAAAAAGTAAATCCGTAAATCATGGAACTTGAAAAATATTAAGAAATACGTAAAAACTAGTTTTAATCCAGTAAGGCCTGAATTTTGAAAAAGCCACCAACTAATTTTTAAGGAATTCGTTATTTAATATCTTAGTGCAGAAATGTCTTGGATCGCCTTAAAAAAATATTAACGAAAAGGTAGAACCCTATTTTCACTCTTTTTCGACCAAATAATATTATTTCCTTACGTACATAGCTTACGATACTTCGGAGTATACAAGAAATTGCCCAAATTCCGTTGTGAATATTTCAGTCGTTTTTCAGATTTTGCTAACATACAACTAAACGTTCTCTCTTTTATAACATTCAGATAAGGATTAATTTCATTATAAAAGCACGGCTTCCTAATTTTATACTGATTTTAATAACAATGTTTCTACACTACGTGAAATACCATTGAAGTCGAGCCAACTCTACGGATAGTGTACATTATAAATATTTGTGTCCATCCAAATAAGCCCCGAATTCTAATTCAATCGGAACAGGAACCGTTGCACGATATTTCCGGACCGAAAATTTCATACATATCCGGAATCGGTTTATAATTTGAATAGCGTTCATTACGACGATTATTATCTGTCGGATAATATTTAAATTTAACTTGTCTGCTTATTCACTGATCGAAATGGAAAGTAATTACCTTCTCCTTAATCATGAAATCATAAAAGTGAAATTTCATCCCAATAGAATTTTATTTTAAATACAAAATGTGATTTAATAACTGCGTGTAGTATCCATCGCAATGTTATTTGCAAGGCTTGCGAACAATAATTCTAATTTTTCACACAATATTCAATAACAATAAAATATTTGTGTCTATTCTCTTTTTTTTTTATTTCGAAGATGACGAAAAATTATATCGGAATGATATTTCACTCGTAATAGCTCTTATCATGTAACATGCCTGCATTAATTCTCGTATAATTCAAAATGTATAGAATAGAAATTTATTATAAACAAAAAGTAAATCCGTAAATCATGGAACTTGAAAAATATTAAGAAATACGTAAAAACTAGTTTTAATCCAGTAAGGCCTGAATTTTGAAAAAGCCACCAACTAATTTTTAAGGAATTCGTTATTTAATATCTTAGTGCAGAAATGTCTTGGATCGCCTTAAAAAAATATTAACGAAAAGGTAGAACCCTATTTTCACTCTTTTTCGACCAAATAATATTATTTCCTTACGTACATAGCTTACGATACTTCGGAGTATACAAGAAATTGCCCAAATTCCGTTGTGAATATTTCAGTCGTTTTTCAGATTTTGCTAACATACAACTAAACGTTCTCTCTTTTATAACATTCAGATAAGGATTAATTTCATTATAAAAGCACGGCTTCCTAATTTTATACTGATTTTAATAACAATGTTTCTACACTACGTGAAATACCATTGAAGTCGAGCCAACTCTACGGATAGTGTACATTATAAATATTTGTGTCCATCCAAATAAGCCCCGAATTCTAATTCAATCGGAACAGGAACCGTTGCACGATATTTCCGGACCGAAAATTTCATACATATCCGGAATCGGTTTATAATTTGAATAGCGTTCATTACGACGATTATTATCTGTCGGATAATATTTAAATTTAACTTGTCTGCTTATTCACTGATCGAAATGGAAAGTAATTACCTTCTCCTTAATCATGAAATCATAAAAGTGAAATTTCATCCCAATAGAATTTTATTTTAAATACAAAATGTGATTTAATAACTGCGTGTAGTATCCATCGCAATGTTATTTGCAAGGCTTGCGAACAATAATTCTAATTTTTCACACAATATTCAATAACAATAAAATATTTGTGTCTATTCTCTTTTTTTTTTATTTCGAAGATGACGAAAAATTATATCGGAATGATATTTCACTCGTAATAGCTCTTATCATGTAACATGCCTGCATTAATTCTCGTATAATTCAAAATGTATAGAATAGAAATTTATTATAAACAAAAAGTAAATCCGTAAATCATGGAACTTGAAAAATATTAAGAAATACGTAAAAACTAGTTTTAATCCAGTAAGGCCTGAATTTTGAAAAAGCCACCAACTAATTTTTAAGGAATTCGTTATTTAATATCTTAGTGCAGAAATGTCTTGGATCGCCTTAAAAAAATATTAACGAAAAGGTAGAACCCTATTTTCACTCTTTTTCGACCAAATAATATTATTTCCTTACGTACATAGCTTACGATACTTCGGAGTATACAAGAAATTGCCCAAATTCCGTTGTGAATATTTCAGTCGTTTTTCAGATTTTGCTAACATACAACTAAACGTTCTCTCTTTTGTAACATTAAGATAAGGATTAATTTCATTATAAAAGCACGGCTTCCTAATTTTATACTGATTTTAATAACAATGTTTCTACACTACGTGAAATACCATTGAAGTCGAGCCAACTCTACGGATAGTGTCATCGTTAATAAGATATAAGACAGGACAACAGGTAAACGGGATAACCATGTAGTCGGCCCATAACAGCGGCAGCATAACAGGTGAAACATAAAATTTGGCGGCAGCTGTAGAGCGTACAGAACGCCTAGCCGCCGAGTATCACCAAATTTATTGCCTCGAAAACGAACGATGCTTCTCTTCCTCTGTTTTTGTGGCTTCGTGGGCTATAGAAAATCGTTAATTGTCCACACTGGCGCTGCCGTTAATTTGCTTTGATATATAGACCAATTTATTCTTGTGGATTTTTATAACACTCTTAACCACGATCGGATTTCGTCTCACTTCTCTACCTTTCCGCTCGTGAATGAGCCAATTCCGAGAAGAGATTTCGTGGAGAAATGTGTGATATGGAAATCAACACTTTCGATGTTACAGAGATAAAATCTCGGTAGGATTTTGAGTAACGAATTATTTGCATAATAACGAAAATAATCTCGTAAATTTATCTATCACTGTAATTAGCAATGAGATTGAAAAACTCAAATGCAATACATTCAAAGTTATTACAGTTATTATATTTAAAATAATCCTTCGATATTTGGGGAGAGCTAATATTCTAACGGCAGGGCGAAGTAAGAGCTACACCATGTTCCTCTAATTACTGGTATAAGCCCAACGAAAGAATTTATCTCCTAGTCTGCACCATGGGGGAGGCCGAGGGTATTCGAAGAATCGCGCGCCGCAGAGGAGAAAGAGGAGAAAGTCGATTCGATATTTTCCACGTAGATACACGTAATATTTGTGCAGGTACATGAATTTCATCCCCTCGTGCCGATCGCTGCGTTATCCCCTCCTGTGTTGTCGTCTCTTCGCGTCCCTTTCGCTTTCGCCTTGTCGCGCTTTACAGATTAACGGTGATGTTCCTGGGGAACAAAGTTCCGTTGCGTGGTATTATCGGCTATGCTATCGTGGACAATGTAACGAAAAAAAGTGAAGAGAAACGTGAAAAAGCGTGCGTAAACGCGTAGCACAGGATAAAGATGATTGCGTGTGACGGGATCCCATGCACAGCCATGAGGCACAACGCACCATGGATTATCGACGTTCTACACAAAAGATTGATACTTCTCTTTTTCTCGCTACTTTTACAGGTAACGGGCTACAAAATGATGTTCGTCTATGCCTGTCGATAATTTCGTTCTCAGACAGTCAGCCGTTTCAAGTGGATAGCCGACGTCAGCCGATTTGAAATTCTTTCCAACCGAAACGAGGGATGGAACTGTCCCTTGTTTAACGAGGCGCCCCTCTCGCAGGTTGGGGCTTTTTAAATGGAAATAATATTGCGCCCAGAGTTCCGTCACGATCGTCCCAGAGAAATATTGCCGAATTAACTTCTGATATTGCTAATTAAACGAAAGCGTCATCGAAATTTCGGTTATTGCGCTTGCTAGTTGGAATTAAAGAAGAATATCTTGAGGGTTCAAACTGCTGTCTTAAAAACGGAAACTGTCTCTAAAAAGTCCAAAAATATTTGATTGAAGTTCCTTTGCAAATTCCTATCAGATGCTATCATTGAGAGGTTCTGTAGATAGGAATCCGAGTCCCTGAATAATTAGTAACACAGAGAATAAACTTAAACTTAATGTGATGTACTATTAACGCGAATTTACATATTCATAAAATAAAGACCACGTCCAGCATAAAGTAGGACGCTTAACATTCGACATGTCACGTACCGTACTATGTGTATTTACTTTCAAAAAGATTCGACCATTTTCGAGATATCTCTCGAAACTGGGACGAATCCTGGTACGATCCGCATAATTAGACCAGCCAGTATCCCAAAATGATCATGAGACGATTTAGCCAGAAGCTGTGCAACCGTGAGAGGGAATAGACGATAGCATAGCTGGTCGGGGAGGCTAAAACGAGGAAGTTTAAACCGCGGCTGAAGATAAAATCTACGTGTCGATATCTTGAAATACGAGTGTCCCGGGGAACGTAAATTACTTGCCAAAGCGAATTTTTGCAGAGGCGTACCAGACTCCCTTATCTGGTAACGATCACCGACAAAATATTGAGATTTCTAAGCGAAAAGAACAGGACGCATACCGATTGGTTTCAAGATTTAACGCGATAATCCCTGTTTCTTAGCTTTGGTAAAGATGCAAGTAGCATTATTTTAAAACGTGGGTAAGTAAATATGATATCGTATTCTTGTGGAATAAATTTCATGTCAAGATAATATGCTTAAGAGTCTAAAGAAATATACATTATTTGAGTAGATAATTCCGCATTGCTTGAGTAATCTACAGGATATTTACGAAAATGTGGGTATAACTTCGGGGATAGATTCAGTATATTAAAATAAGAAAAAAGTTCATAAAATCATATGCCCGATATGATCTTTCCGAATTAGAGCCGTTTTTGTCTTCCAGTAATTCTTATGATTCTACTGACTGCTTTCTTTAATTGTTTACAGGTAACGCTTTTTATTTCATGCATAATTCCTCCACAGTATTTATAACAAGTAAATTCACTTACATTAGATTTATTTCAGAGAATTCTATTTTGATTAAATTAGTTGAAAAGCAATTAAAATATTATATATAAAGTGACATATAAAAGTAATTCCTAAAAATACAAAAAACTGTACGTATGAAGTTTAACGGATCACATTTACAAGATACGCAGAGAATCCGAGAAGCATAAATGCACACTCTATATTCGCGTTTAAGCCGATTTGGAATTGGCATTCAAGAGAAGGTCGACGCGTAGAAGACTTTACGGTTCATATTATTGTCTTTGAAAACAAGCTTGAGCTCCTATCTCGAAATCTACCACAACGCGGTAAAATGAATTTTAGACGAAAATTCAAGCCAGATGCTCGAATCTGAGTATTTGTAAAGGTGATCAAATTTACATCTTCATGAGAAAGATTCGAGATGTACTTGATTTAATTGCTATAGACTTTGCTTGCATCAATTTTACTAACCGAACATACGAAACAGAAACAACTGAAGAAGAAGCAAATAGTGCCACGAGGACCGTGATTGTGCTTTCAAACAATTTTTAATCATATCTATATAGTCCCGACGGTGATAAATCACCGTTTAAAGTGAGAGATCCAACCTAAATGAGAGATTTATTAATACGGCTTTCATGAATCCCGTGATATTGTTCCATCTAGCTTTCTTCCTCTTTCTCACTTCTCACTTCTACTCAATGATGAACTATATTATGACGATTCCAAACGAAATGACCTCAATTCATTTATTTTAGAGGTAATAAAGTCAAAATTGATTGGAAGGAAATGAAATATTAATCGCGAGGATGCTCACAATATATTCTATTAGCCGCGTATATCGAGGTTTGCTAATATTTGAGTGCGATTGCCATACATTTCACATTATAAATATTTGTGTCCATCCAAATAAGCCCCGAATTCTAATTCAATCGGAACAGGAACCGTTGCACGATATTTCCGGACCGAAAATTTCATACATATCCGGAATCGGTTTATAATTTGAATAGCGTTCATTACGACGATTATTATCTGTCGGATAATATTTAAATTTAAATCCCTTAAAATTTGGATACAAATTGTGACATTATTGAATCGATTGATTTCATCTCTAACTGACTATCGAACGCATGTCACTCAAATTGTAGTATATTTCACAAGAGTTTACTAACGAAAATAGATTAATTAGAAGAGATTTTTAAAAAATCGCGATGATATTCAAATTGTTTTTAACTTTGAGAATATGATTTAGTTAAGCCAAGATTACATTACTCTAAGTTTGGGAAAAATGACTGGCTGTCGGATTCGATCTTAAGTAAGTAACCTGAATCGATGTTAGCATTTCGATATTACAACGAACTGGATGAAAAACGTTTTTACTCTACCAGCGAATCATCAAAGAGTTCCACAGGAAACAGTGAACCGGAGATTGCATAGAAACCGCGAGCAAGCATTCTGGTGAAAATAGGAACAGGAAAAACTGTAAAAACACAACCAGAAAACAGGCTCGAAGAAAATTTAATTTACATTCACTCATGAGGTACGCGGTGTTCCATGCTGCTTCTATCAACTCCAGAAATGAACGGCAAAAACGTTCAGTAGATATTTCGACAACTACAGTGATCGCTTTCTGAGTTATGCAACGGCACTAGGTTCGTGTTCCCTATACTCTACACATCTATCGTATAACGGAGATGCAGTTCTAGTTTCTATGGGAAATTGCCGTGAGGAACAGTTTCGCGGTACGCATTTACTTATACACAATGACGTATTGCATGATCCAAGTGCGCAAACTTTTCTAGTTTATCGTTCAACACGAAAATCTTATCGGGTTTAAACAACTTTGCATGAAACGATTAATGTCTCGTTAGCTAATGTTTTTTTATAATTAACGCAAGGGATATAAAGTACTATATAATTACTGAAGTTCACAATTTCCTAATTTCATCAAGTACATTTTTCTCCCACATGCAACCGTCGATGCAACAAGGTACACACTTTCTCAAAACAACACCAAATACATTTATGAAACTTAATACGTTCTAACATTCTGTTAGAAAAGAAAATGAACGAAAGTGAATCCATCAATCGCAAACGAGTCGAGCTCGGAGAATGATATCACCCCGTCCTCTGAATGACGATCGTTAGTGTTTGCAAAGTCATGGCACGCGGAAGCATCTGAAGGACTGAGATAGGATCTCACCGCGAGGAACAGACTCTCCTTCCGTTTAACGCGAGATTTTTGTCGTCGATATCGAAAAATGATCGCGAAAAGCGAAGAGCGCGCGCGCGCGCTCAGTGAGTTCCCGTCCCGGGAACAATGCCCGGGGGAACACGCGTGCACGTGAAGCCTCATGAAAAATTGCGTGCGCGGTATAAATCGTCGTCTGGCGAGTGCGACGCCATTACTCACGGATCGACATCAAAGGGAAGTCGGTATGGCATGGTATACGGGAATACACAACGGGGCGGGTGCAGGGCCGGGGGGGTTGGGCCGTTGCGTCGGGGGCCAAGATTTCTGCGGATAGCCGCTCACGTACGCGATTATGCAACGGCGCCCCCGATCGCACTTGTGTGCGCGTATCCATCGGTCGAGCATATATCAGCCATTGTGCATAGCTGCCCTCACCTCAGTTATCTTAATTACATCTGTAATGCACACCGCAGCAGCAGCAGCGCTCACCCTCGGCCGAGCTGAGCGTCGCGTGTTTCTCCCCGTGTGCTTATTTACCAGTCCGCACGTTAATTTCGGTCAGCTCTTCGGGGTGCGTGTGCATAAATGTGCTTCGCGAGTGCAAGACGCATCGACTGCTCCTGGATTTCGATGTGGTCAACATACGCTCGCCGATACTGTTCGACATTAGTACTAACGATAATATTATCAATTCATTTAACTCGGTACTTGGCGAGATAATTAATTTCTCTCTGAATTTATTTTCAAATATATCATCGATATTGAGAGAAAGAGAGAGAGAGGGAAATCTATATCTGAGAGACAGACTATTCTCGAGCTGCTTATTCGAGTATGAATGTAAATGAATTCAAAGTTAGAGTTCGAAAGTTAACACGATATACTATATTTATATTTTTTACATTTGAGTGCAATTTAGTGTAGACACTAGTAACTTAGTTTGTCAGTAGCCTAAATAATAATTACAAATTGACAATATAATCGTTTCTTTTTATTTTTTAAAGAAGAATTTAAAACCGATCATTTGACTAATACACAGTACGTTTAGTGTTAAATATACGTGTTAAATAACTTCCTGTAATAATATCGCATTTCATTTACTAATGTAAAAATACGAATATTCATTTCTTTGTAATGAAAATATAATTTCCTGTACGTACTTGTTTTTATAGGAGCTGCAGGTTGAGATTAGATCGTTGAATCGAACAGTTTACTGACTCTAATTGCATGAAAGGTTCTCGGCCAGAAAGTTGGAAAAGAGCAAGGAGCCGCAGTGTATCGCAATGCATTATCGACTGCGAATCGCAAGAATAATGAGGGAGCGCGTGGGTTAGGTTCGCGTGTGCGAACGGAACACGTGGGTGGTGGTCGGGCCGCGTTTTCCGAGAACGAAGGAAAAATGCGATAGAAGAGTTACACTGCGTTGTATGCAATAGTAATTAGCAAGCGATATGGCCGATTCTGAACGTAGCTAACTTTTAAGCTTAATTCAGAGGATAACATGGTTTTCAAATATTTGAATGAAATACAATTCTTCATAAAATTGATGAATTTTTTTCTTCACTACTTTTACTATTTACATATGAGCCGTTCAGTGCACAGATCGATTAACTCCACTTTTTGAAAAATCTTAAATTTATGTGTCAAAGCACAAGTTATGACTATACCAAGCGCTTTGACACATAAATTTAAGATTTTTCAAAAAGTGGAGTTAATCGATGTGTGCACTGAAACCAACCAATCAATTTGTACATATTTCTGTGGGTCAAACTCTGAAAGAACAATGGATTAAACGTTAAACCTTATAACCCATCTACATCCAGCTGCTATTTTTAACCGAACTAGTACACGTCATTAAATATAGTTACGCCACTAAGAGGCATCGTCATTTGACAACTGCTCTCTCCCTAGGCTTCTATAAACTTCAAGGATAGATAAACACATAGACTATGCTGTCTATCATGTTTCTTGGAATACTATTAGCGAAGCGAATCACTAGCGTTCTTAGTTATTTTATATGTCTGTAATCTTGAATGAAATTGGAGTAGAAGTACTATGAAGTTAATTATGAATTTGAAAAAAGATTATTATAAGAATGTTTTTATAATTCATATGACAATTTCTATAATTTATTTACATAAGTATATTATATCTTCATAAAGTTATTATA
>NW_017135665.1:3390-9021 GCF_001652005.2 Ceratina calcarata | reverse complement strand
ATTTACATCTTCATGAGAATGATTCGAGATGTACTTGATTTAATTGCTATAGACTTTGCTTGCATCAATTTTACTAACCGAACATACGAAACAGAAACAACTGAAGAAGAAGCAAATAGTGCCACGAGGACCGTGATTGTGCTTTCAAACAATTTTTAATCATATCTATATAGTCCCGACGGTGATAAATCACCGTTTAAAGTGAGAGATCCAACCTAAATGAGAGATTTATTAATACGGCTTTCATGAATCCCGTGATATTGTTCCATCTAGCTTTCTTCCTCTTTCTCACTTCTCACTTCTACTCAATGATGAACTATATTATGACGATTCCAAACGAAATGACCTCAATTCATTTATTTTAGAGGTAATAAAGTCAAAATTGATTGGAAGGAAATGAAATATTAATCGCGAGGATGCTCACAATATATTCTATTAGCCGCGTATATCGAGGTTTGCTAATATTTGAGTGCGATTGCCATACATTTCACATTATAAATATTTGTGTCCATCCAAATAAGCCCCGAATTCTAATTCAATCGGAACAGGAACCGTTGCACGATATTTCCGGACCGAAAATTTCATACATATCCGGAATCGGTTTATAATTTGAATAGCGTTCATTACGACGATTATTATCTGTCGGATAATATTTAAATTTAAATCCCTTAAAATTTGGATACAAATTGTGACATTATTGAATCGATTGATTTCATCTCTAACTGACTATCGAACGCATGTCACTCAAATTGTAGTATATTTCACAAGAGTTTACTAACGAAAATAGATTAATTAGAAGAGATTTTTAAAAAATCGCGATGATATTCAAATTGTTTTTAACTTTGAGAATATGATTTAGTTAAGCCAAGATTACATTACTCTAAGTTTGGGAAAAATGACTGGCTGTCGGATTCGATCTTAAGTAAGTAACCTGAATCGATGTTAGCATTTCGATATTACAACGAACTGGATGAAAAACGTTTTTACTCTACCAGCGAATCATCAAAGAGTTCCACAGGAAACAGTGAACCGGAGATTGCATAGAAACCGCGAGCAAGCATTCTGGTGAAAATAGGAACAGGAAAAACTGTAAAAACACAACCAGAAAACAGGCTCGAAGAAAATTTAATTTACATTCACTCATGAGGTACGCGGTGTTCCATGCTGCTTCTATCAACTCCAGAAATGAACGGCAAAAACGTTCAGTAGATATTTCGACAACTACAGTGATCGCTTTCTGAGTTATGCAACGGCACTAGGTTCGTGTTCCCTATACTCTACACATCTATCGTATAACGGAGATGCAGTTCTAGTTTCTATGGGAAATTGCCGTGAGGAACAGTTTCGCGGTACGCATTTACTTATACACAATGACGTATTGCATGATCCAAGTGCGCAAACTTTTCTAGTTTATCGTTCAACACGAAAATCTTATCGGGTTTAAACAACTTTGCATGAAACGATTAATGTCTCGTTAGCTAATGTTTTTTTATAATTAACGCAAGGGATATAAAGTACTATATAATTACTGAAGTTCACAATTTCCTAATTTCATCAAGTACATTTTTCTCCCACATGCAACCGTCGATGCAACAAGGTACACACTTTCTCAAAACAACACCAAATACATTTATGAAACTTAATACGTTCTAACATTCTGTTAGAAAAGAAAATGAACGAAAGTGAATCCATCAATCGCAAACGAGTCGAGCTCGGAGAATGATATCACCCCGTCCTCTGAATGACGATCGTTAGTGTTTGCAAAGTCATGGCACGCGGAAGCATCTGAAGGACTGAGATAGGATCTCACCGCGAGGAACAGACTCTCCTTCCGTTTAACGCGAGATTTTTGTCGTCGATATCGAAAAATGATCGCGAAAAGCGAAGAGCGCGCGCGCGCGCTCAGTGAGTTCCCGTCCCGGGAACAATGCCCGGGGGAACACGCGTGCACGTGAAGCCTCATGAAAAATTGCGTGCGCGGTATAAATCGTCGTCTGGCGAGTGCGACGCCATTACTCACGGATCGACATCAAAGGGAAGTCGGTATGGCATGGTATACGGGAATACACAACGGGGCGGGTGCAGGGCCGGGGGGGTTGGGCCGTTGCGTCGGGGGCCAAGATTTCTGCGGATAGCCGCTCACGTACGCGATTATGCAACGGCGCCCCCGATCGCACTTGTGTGCGCGTATCCATCGGTCGAGCATATATCAGCCATTGTGCATAGCTGCCCTCACCTCAGTTATCTTAATTACATCTGTAATGCACACCGCAGCAGCAGCAGCGCTCACCCTCGGCCGAGCTGAGCGTCGCGTGTTTCTCCCCGTGTGCTTATTTACCAGTCCGCACGTTAATTTCGGTCAGCTCTTCGGGGTGCGTGTGCATAAATGTGCTTCGCGAGTGCAAGACGCATCGACTGCTCCTGGATTTCGATGTGGTCAACATACGCTCGCCGATACTGTTCGACATTAGTACTAACGATAATATTATCAATTCATTTAACTCGGTACTTGGCGAGATAATTAATTTCTCTCTGAATTTATTTTCAAATATATCATCGATATTGAGAGAAAGAGAGAGAGAGGGAAATCTATATCTGAGAGACAGACTATTCTCGAGCTGCTTATTCGAGTATGAATGTAAATGAATTCAAAGTTAGAGTTCGAAAGTTAACACGATATACTATATTTATATTTTTTACATTTGAGTGCAATTTAGTGTAGACACTAGTAACTTAGTTTGTCAGTAGCCTAAATAATAATTACAAATTGACAATATAATCGTTTCTTTTTATTTTTTAAAGAAGAATTTAAAACCGATCATTTGACTAATACACAGTACGTTTAGTGTTAAATATACGTGTTAAATAACTTCCTGTAATAATATCGCATTTCATTTACTAATGTAAAAATACGAATATTCATTTCTTTGTAATGAAAATATAATTTCCTGTACGTACTTGTTTTTATAGGAGCTGCAGGTTGAGATTAGATCGTTGAATCGAACAGTTTACTGACTCTAATTGCATGAAAGGTTCTCGGCCAGAAAGTTGGAAAAGAGCAAGGAGCCGCAGTGTATCGCAATGCATTATCGACTGCGAATCGCAAGAATAATGAGGGAGCGCGTGGGTTAGGTTCGCGTGTGCGAACGGAACACGTGGGTGGTGGTCGGGCCGCGTTTTCCGAGAACGAAGGAAAAATGCGATAGAAGAGTTACACTGCGTTGTATGCAATAGTAATTAGCAAGCGATATGGCCGATTCTGAACGTAGCTAACTTTTAAGCTTAATTCAGAGGATAACATGGTTTTCAAATATTTGAATGAAATACAATTCTTCATAAAATTGATGAATTTTTTTCTTCACTACTTTTACTATTTACATATGAGCCGTTCAGTGCACAGATCGATTAACTCCACTTTTTGAAAAATCTTAAATTTATGTGTCAAAGCACAAGTTATGACTATACCAAGCGCTTTGACACATAAATTTAAGATTTTTCAAAAAGTGGAGTTAATCGATGTGTGCACTGAAACCAACCAATCAATTTGTACATATTTCTGTGGGTCAAACTCTGAAAGAACAATGGATTAAACGTTAAACCTTATAACCCATCTACATCCAGCTGCTATTTTTAACCGAACTAGTACACGTCATTAAATATAGTTACGCCACTAAGAGGCATCGTCATTTGACAACTGCTCTCTCCCTAGGCTTCTATAAACTTCAAGGATAGATAAACACATAGACTATGCTGTCTATCATGTTTCTTGGAATACTATTAGCGAAGCGAATCACTAGCGTTCTTAGTTATTTTATATGTCTGTAATCTTGAATGAAATTGGAGTAGAAGTACTATGAAGTTAATTATGAATTTGAAAAAAGATTATTATAAGAATGTTTTTATAATTCATATGACAATTTCTATAATTTATTTACATAAGTATATTATATCTTCATAAAGTTATTATATAAACAATTCATGATTACTATCGGTTGACATTTCAATTCTCATTGATTGCTAATAAGTGCACTACACCCTCGCAGCCACATTTTCTTAATGTTGTACAAGATCTCTGCCAAAAGTTTAAGGCATGTAATAAAAAGCTGTTTCCAATATTTGAAGCAATGAATTTTTAGAAAAAATGTGTCCTAGCATTGCCGCAATTCTGTTTTCGCACAGAGGGGATTGAACCGCGTATGAGTGCAGCAACGAGAGGTTCACAGTCTGCCGCGCGATAAAGAGAGACATCGATCGGCCGATGACCAAGAAAAGTTAACAAACGATTTTACGCCGGATTGCGCGTTTTTCCGCTCAACTCTTTTCCGGTCCTATCGCGACAAAATCAGAGAAAGAGGGAGAAAGAAAAAAAAGAAATGACAGAAAAACGCGAAGGGAGTGAGCGCACCTTACTCGTTTTGTCGGACGTTGCCGCGACGTGTTGCGAAGTGGTAAAAGCGAAAAAGAATTTCGATGACCAAAACAAGTTGATGGCATAGCTTGAATCGGATTCGTGCACCTCTATTTTTTTCCCCACCTTTTCTTACGCAAACGCATGAAACAGGAACACGCGTAAAACGACTACACACGCAGGTGGTGGAACACGCACGACTGTGAAACCCAGTTCCGAAATATCACGCCTCGTTATTCGTGTCGGCTTCTCCTTCCCATTTTTGTTTTTGTTTTTTTTTTTTCCTCTCTTTTTCGTTGCTCGTACGTGGCCACGAAATAAATACGGTTTATTAAATGAACGACGGACGAGAGTAGAATGGAATTTCGCTCGTTTCCGCGCTGCCAGTTTTTTCGCGAACGTTACACCGGGCTGTGTAAAAATAGCTTGATGCAAGGAAAATGATTCGCGAATTGCCCACAACGTTTTGGAGAAAATGGCTCGTTTGTAGATAAGCCGAAATCAACCTCAATTTTCTTTTTAAACACGACAGAGAAAAATGTTCGAACAAAGTGGAAGATAATTACTGTAACAAACAATGGGTCGATTTTGAACGATGGAATACCTACACATTTGTTCTGCAAGTTATTACTGCTGCACGCTGGCCCGTAATATTTCACGTTCCGCTTTATGAAATAAACATCGAAAGAAGGCAAATGATTTGTGCATTTCGAGTGTAAATCATTGTAATTCGCGGGACAAAAGCATGGTCGCGATTGTCCGGCGCGACGCAATGCATAAATTCGGCGTTTTTGCAAATTTAAAGGGGAGAATGATGAAAGTAGGGAATAACCAGGCGTGAAAAACCATTCACGATTTACAAATGAAAAGCTACTTCGTTTCGCTCAGCTCTAAATGAACCTCTATTTTTCTCGCTAATTGCGGATCAACAGCTGTAAATATTTTCAATTTTCAGTGGTTCACTCCACGCTCGCATACGTAACTACGAGTTCCCGTCAATCTCAAAATTCAATATTTTCTCTACGGATAAACGCGCAGTTAAAACAAATTTCTTTTTTAAATACAAATCGACCAATTACTTTGTGAATTTAGTTTGCAGAGTTTACTATAAATCCATTCTAAATTAATGTTTTGTTTAACATTAGATCTACCAAGGGGACTAAAAATGACTTGTTTAACATTTCTTATAATCATTATTCATTTTCAGTACAATTTGTTTTCTA
>NW_017135665.1:1135-3272 GCF_001652005.2 Ceratina calcarata | reverse complement strand
ATAACATTCAGATAAGGATTAATTTCATTATAAAAGCACGGCTTCCTAATTTTATACTGATTTTAATAACAATGTTTCTACACTACGTGAAATACCATTGAAGTCGAGCCAACTCTACGGATAGTGTACATTATAAATATTTGTGTCCATCCAAATAAGCCCCGAATTCTAATTCAATCGGAACAGGAACCGTTGCACGATATTTCCGGACCGAAAATTTCATACATATCCGGAATCGGTTTATAATTTGAATAGCGTTCATTACGACGATTATTATCTGTCGGATAATATTTAAATTTAAATCCCTTAAAATTTGGATACAAATTGTGACATTATTGAATCGATTGATTTCATCTCTAACTGACTATCGAACGCATGTCACTCAAATTGTAGTATATTTCACGAGAGTTTACTAAAGAAAATAGATTAATTAGAAGAGATTTTTAAAAAATCGCGATGATATTCAAATTGTTTTTAACTTTGAGAATATGATTTAGTTAAGCCAAGATTACATTACTCTAAGTTTGGGAAAAATGACTGGCTGTCGGATTCGATCTTAAGTAAGTAACCTGAATCGATGTTAGCATTTCGATATTACAACGAACTGGATGAAAAACGTTTTTACTCTACCAGCGAATCATCAAAGAGTTCCACAGGAAACAGTGAACCGGAGATTGCATAGAAACCGCGAGCAAGCATTCTGGTGAAAATAGGAACAGGAAAAACTGTAAAAACACAACCAGAAAACAGGCTCGAAGAAAATTTAATTTACATTCACTCATGAGGTACGCGGTGTTCCATGCTGCTTCTATCAACTCCAGAAATGAACGGCAAAAACGTTCAGTAGATATTTCGACAACTACAGTGATCGCTTTCTGAGTTATGCAACGGCACTAGGTTCGTGTTCCCTATACTCTACACATCTATCGTATAACGGAGATGCAGTTCTAGTTTCTATGGGAAATTGCCGTGAGGAACAGTTTCGCGGTACGCATTTACTTATACACAATGACGTATTGCATGATCCAAGTGCGCAAACTTTTCTAGTTTATCGTTCAACACGAAAATCTTATCGGGTTTAAACAACTTTGCATGAAACGATTAATGTCTCGTTAGCTAATGTTTTTTTATAATTAACGCAAGGGATATAAAGTACTATATAATTACTGAAGTTCACAATTTCCTAATTTCATCAAGTACATTTTTCTCCCACATGCAACCGTCGATGCAACAAGGTACACACTTTCTCAAAACAACACCAAATACATTTATGAAACTTAATACGTTCTAACATTCTGTTAGAAAAGAAAATGAACGAAAGTGAATCCATCAATCGCAAACGAGTCGAGCTCGGAGAATGATATCACCCCGTCCTCTGAATGACGATCGTTAGTGTTTGCAAAGTCATGGCACGCGGAAGCATCTGAAGGACTGAGATAGGATCTCACCGCGAGGAACAGACTCTCCTTCCGTTTAACGCGAGATTTTTGTCGTCGATATCGAAAAATGATCGCGAAAAGCGAAGAGCGCGCGCGCGCGCTCAGTGAGTTCCCGTCCCGGGAACAATGCCCGGGGGAACACGCGTGCACGTGAAGCCTCATGAAAAATTGCGTGCGCGGTATAAATCGTCGTCTGGCGAGTGCGACGCCATTACTCACGGATCGACATCAAAGGGAAGTCGGTATGGCATGGTATACGGGAATACACAACGGGGCGGGTGCAGGGCCGGGGGGGTTGGGCCGTTGCGTCGGGGGCCAAGATTTCTGCGGATAGCCGCTCACGTACGCGATTATGCAACGGCGCCCCCGATCGCACTTGTGTGCGCGTATCCATCGGTCGAGCATATATCAGCCATTGTGCATAGCTGCCCTCACCTCAGTTATCTTAATTACATCTGTAATGCACACCGCAGCAGCAGCAGCGCTCACCCTCGGCCGAGCTGAGCGTCGCGTGTTTCTCCCCGTGTGCTTATTTACCAGTCCGCACGTTAATTTCGGTCAGCTCTTCGGGGTGCGTGTGCATAAATGTGCTTCGCGAGTGCAAGACGCATCGACTGCTCCTGGATTTCGATGTGGTCAACATACGCTCGCCGATACTGTTCGACATTAGTACTAACGATAATATTATCAATTCATTT
>NW_017135665.1:0-523 GCF_001652005.2 Ceratina calcarata | reverse complement strand
TTATTTTCAATGTTCACTCATGAAAACGTAAAAACTGCTACTTCTTTTCTTACGACTTATTAATTTAAAAAGCAAGTCATTTTTTAAATTTTAGGCGGTCACACTGGTAAGGCCCCTTAACACTAGAACTGCCGGCGATTGACGTATACCTATTCGTTATTCTGTTGCTGTTACAACTGGACTGGATTATAGGAATAGTACACATACAGTGTGTCCCAGAAAAAGTGTTAAAGCTGAAGAGAGGTGATTCTGTAAGTGTTTCTGAGCAACAATTTCCTTTGCCAAAATACAAAGTGAGGCATGGTTTTTGAATTACTAATAAAAAACACTGACCAATGAGAGCACGCGTAGGACCCGCGCTCAGCTACTGGGAGGTTGGCTCGGATCGTGACGCTCGGCCGTGGCTTAGCACGGGCCCTACGTGTGCTCTTATTGGTCAGTCTCTTGCGTTAATAATTTAAAAACTATGCCTCACTTTGCATTTTGCCAAAGGAAATTGTTGTTCAGAAACACCTCCAGAATC
>NW_017135664.1:223585-223997 GCF_001652005.2 Ceratina calcarata | reverse complement strand
CTGTTTTCAGATTCACAGAACACTTCTTGCGGTAACTTTTTTTTTGCCATTTTGGGGAATTATTTTGAAATATTTTAAGAAGAGAGAATGTCTAATTACTGTTAAATACAATTTGTAAAATATTCTTTGGAATTCTACAAGGTATCGTCGAACGTTGTCGATTTCGTTACGTTCAGAAGACGACAGACTCGCCACTGCGTCTTGCATGGCGAGCGCTGGGTAACATAATTTGTTTACATTGGATTTCGTTATCTCCACAATCTCCACCTCCAGTCGATGGAGATGGAGCACCGTATTGCTTCGTGAATATTCTCTTTAGACATTGAGGTTTGTTTAGAAAAAGTGTAAACTGATACGTGAATGCATATATGAATGCATATATGAATGCATTCATGTATCATTCATGTATTAG
>NW_017135664.1:217797-222729 GCF_001652005.2 Ceratina calcarata | reverse complement strand
TTTTTTAATTTATATTATCTCTATGCATACGACCGGAACGGTAAAAAGGCTTTGGTGGCTGAGAGCAGACATACGACCGTAAAGGGTTAAAAGTCGGTGAATGTATTATATAAACTTTTATTGCTGCAACTTGTACTTTTTTAAAAAACGATATAATTAGATACAATTCTTGAACTTCGTATAACCAGGAAATCCTGTCTGATGAAGATTATAATTATTACTCCACAGACACATGATAAGTGACAATTCTCACATCAGTGTCTGTGCACTGTGACTCGACAGAGTAGGTCTCTACAGTGAACTAACGGGCACTCTGCACCATCTGTACGAAAGTACGTCGCTTGCGATCGCAGTTACTAGTTGATAAATCAGAAAAACTTCTACGTAGCCGGACAAATTAAATTTCTTACATATAAAACCGTTTTAATTATATATCAAGAGAAAAAATGTATGAATGTTGTGAATTATTTGTTATAATCTATAAAACGTTCATATCATTATAATGAGGAATTAAATATTTCTGTTCCAGATTCCAAGAACGGTGAATGGTACAAGGGAAGAAAACAAATTCAACTATTAAAGAAGGAAGTGCAACAGCGGGCGGATTTTTTCCAAGACGGGCAAAAAGGTAGGTGTGCACATGTATATTTTAAAATGATGGGAAGCGGCTAGAGAGAACCGTAAGGTAGAATCAAAAACTGGCATCGCTGAAAGCGACGGCTTGGAGGAAGATTGTTCCCGTTGAGGTGAGGCAAGTACGGTACCGATGGGTGCCCCAGGATAAGGGTGGCTTGTTGCGTAAGCCGATTAGAGCATCACGGTAGTCGGTGGTGCCTCGTGCGGTGGCTTGCCGTTCCTGCCGCTATTGGTGCACAGGACGCGGATATGCCGGGCAGAGACATTAAAATCGCATCAAATATGTAGAACTGCTCTCTCGTTCCCTCCATACCAGCGGATGCGGGAGCCACTCGCCGACATCCGCGCAAGCAAAAAGCTTGTCTGTCCTGGAAGTCTCCGTTTCTCCTCCTTTTGCTCCCTGTGTTTCAGCCACCGCGTTTCGCGGATGAAATGTTTTAGAGAAAGTTCCGCAACTACAAACTTTGTTTAATAGAACGGCCAAATGTTTAATGTCCTTTCAATTTATAATTACAGCTGAAAGAATTATTCTTTATCGTAGAAGAAAAGAATACCTCCAGTCTTTTTACAGTTAAATCTAGGTTTGTATCAATGATCACGTTTGAAAGACGAAGTATATTTGTTGATCATTCGTATTTTATTTTTCAATTTCAAATTTGATGGACTTTATAGCTCGGGGAAACAGAGTAATATTTATATTTTTTTATCGATACCATACGATATACGATGTATGTATTAAAGAGGAAACAATTTGTTTGAAATCGCAAACAAATTAAGAACGAAACGTATATCGTGGATATGACTCGTCAGGGGCCGGAGGTCCTTGAGGCCTGTGATTCCGTGGCCGCATCGTAATCTCTTGATCTTCTTACTTAATTAGCAGCGGACTGTGTTCGATTAATCGTTATTAATAATTTCGCGCCGCTGATGGATTCAGCGTGCAACGAGACCACCGTTTCCACGTCCATGTCAATAGACTTACGTGTGAACGTGTGGAGGGTTCCACCCGATTTTCGTACTTAATCCTTACCCTTGGGAACCTTCAGGTCTGGACAATCGCGTACTGTAATTGGACAAGAGCCTGTTGAGGCCTCGTCAAGGCGTTCGTCAGAGTAACGACAATCAGCAATCGACGAAATCGTTGCTAACTTGGTTGCCGTTACCGACGAAACGATTCCCTCGAAGAAAATTAATACTAGAATTGAATTTTCTCTTTCTCGACGGATAATGTTTCACCAAATATTATTCCGGCTATACGATTCGCAGTGTTATTCTTAACGTCAGCATGTTATAATAGGATCGATCGCATATTTTCGATAAGGGGATAAGTTGAAAATTTCACGGTTGACGTAATCATTCGAAGTATTAGCGGTAGGAATAAAAGCAAATGGCAGGGAACTGATTCATTATTACACAGAAACACGTACTGCTACCGCTTGCGATGCGCATAAAATATATAGGTATTAACGCGGGATAAGTCGGTCGATACGGATTTCCCATGATTATTTGATACTCCGCGAAACATTTTACCACGTGTTGCACTCTCCGCTTCCGGCTACGTATGCATAAACGTCTGAAAACACCGTTACGCGTTCGATACTCAAATTACAGAGCGCTAAAACCTCCCTACTCCACGTACTGACGAATCGTGAAAATCTGCTTGCTAATACTTACCGTGTATCTAACTTTATATCGTTCTCAAATGAACGACGTTTGTTCTCAAAGAATCGATCGCGTTTTGACGAACATGTATTTCCTCTTACCCTTTTTTGGTAAGAATTCAATACAAATAAAAAGAGGACTGCTTAATGAATTGGCATTTTCCTTCTTATTCATTTTTATAAATCAACGATCGGTGAAAGTGTATAAGATTTAGTTCTACTGAGAGTATGTGTAATAAATAAATTCCTGGTGCATAGAAGAAATCCGAAAGAAGAAGAATTACCGTGGATCTGTTCAAAGGGGTGGCATTCTCTATTAAAGAATCGACAGGGGTACGACGTCGTCGTCGTCGTTCGCTGGCTGCGAAGCAGCAGCGTGTGACGGCATAGCGTACATTCATTATATATCTATAGTTACGCCGTTACGGTGGTCGACGTTACGGGGGTGGATGAGCGTTTACACGAGCACGCGCCAGAATTCCACCGGAGGGGTGGAAATCAGTCCCGACAGTGGGGGCTAGGGGCTGGAAATCGTTTGACCAATAAGAGAGAAGACGGTGACGAGCTTCCAGGCGGAGCGTTCGAATATACCAGACGCTGTTCTGGCGTCCTTCTGTCAAACGGCGTCCAGACGCCAACGGGGAAGATAGTGTACAGTATATTCTAAGTATAGACGACAGCGGCGGTGAACCAGTGACAGGAACGAGGAATCCGATCTCGTTGAAGATCTCGTGATCGAGCCGAAGAGTCTGTGAAACGGGATGAGATTCAAACTGCCGGGATGCTGAACGCATGGTCCGTTTAAAGGGACGCCGTAAGGAAGATCGTTGCCAGAGACGAACATCGGCATGTTGCACAGTTCGCTGCCGCGGGCGTTCCTCGCGCCCGGGCTGAATTACCTGGGTTACTACAGCGACGAGATCCATCAGCATCCGTACGGTGCTACCAACTGGCACATTCCTATGGAGAATCCTGCGGCTTACCCGAGGATTCCTGAACACCACGTTCTGCAATCATGGGATCTGTCGAGATCGTCCACTCCGTGCCCACTGGATCTGTCTCTGAAACCGCCACCCGCGTCCAGCACACCGAAGATCGAAGTTCCCATCGGAGACAAGAAGGATCTAAGATCTTTGGACGAGATAGAGAAGGAGGACGTCAGATACAGAAGGAACAGTGAAGAATCGGGTACATTGATAGTAAACGATTTCGACGTTCCTCGAAGTTCCTCCGTGCACAGTCATTCCAGCTACGAACAGCTGCTGTCGAAAAATGAATCCTTACAAGAACCGATGGAGAAGACCGTTGACGAAGCTACTCGATTGGCTCCGTTCGTTCCGAATGAGATCGCATCGAAATATTACACGCACAATCAGAAACTCCTTCTGGCCAGTCCTAGTCATCTACAGTCCGTACAAAGTTACCATCAACAGCTACTGTTGACGCCGCAGCATCATTTGCAAGGGATGCAGCACGCGCCGATGACTCCACCGAGCACACCGTCGCCGCCGCAGTGCCCCAGAAGGAAAGTTAGGGAGGAAGATTCCAGTCCGGCATCGACGACCAGCAACGCTGTCTCCACTGGCTCCAGATCCAGTTCCAGCGAGAAGCTGCTGCAGAGACCTAAGAAGAAACACGCCCGGAGATTGAAGTTCGACGAGGACACCAGCAGCCCAGTGTCGGGCACCGTGATCCTCGGCCCGGACGAGGCTGTAGTCACCGGCGACATCGATCCGGCATTCAACATCGTTGAAGTCACCGAAGAGGCGAGGGCGGAGCTGGCCAAGATCGAGAACAGGCTCGGTCCTTATCAGTGCAAGCTCTGCAGGCAGTTACACGAGGACGCGTTCCAGCTGGCTCAGCACCGATGCTCCAGGATAGCCCACGTCGAGTACAGGTGCCCCGAATGCGACAAGAGGTTCTCCTGTCCGGCGAATCTGGCTTCCCACCGGCGGTGGCACAAGCCGAGGCTGGCCAACGGTGAGCAATCGTCCTCAATGACGAGCATCGAGATACCGTGCACCAGGTGCGACGCCAAGTTCACCAGGCAGGCGGCTCTGAGGAAGCACTTGGCCAGCCAGCATTCAGAAACGAACAACAACGTCGTGCTGGATGGTCAGAGGGCTGCTGTTGGTAAGAACGACGCTGCTCAGGTGGTTTCAGACGCTGGGCTGAACACCGAGATGCCCTGACACCAGTTCCCCGCGAGACCCATGCCCAGAAGACCGGGTCTCTATTGGAGATTCGGTCTTGATTTGTAAACATTAAATATTCTAGTAGATCATTTCTATATTCTGAAATTTCCTTTATTACATTCGTGCCATTCCTTTCTTGTTTTTGTTACAATTATTTAATTAGAATTTTGTCATTTTTAGTTGGATCTGTAGTAAGTGCAATTTGATGTATTTTTTGTTTTGAGCAGTATACGTATGTAGACTCATCGACGTGTATAATTCAGTCCTTGCACGGTGCGTTTCGAGTCGTTTCAATAATTCAGTCGGTATCACGTAGGGGAATAGTACCGAAGAGAATGTGCAATTTAAGTAATAGCTATTAATAAGACGAGAAATTGATAATAGGATTTAATTTTTTATGCTCGAACCAGATTATTTAATCGCACAATATTTTTATTTCT
>NW_017135664.1:202118-217213 GCF_001652005.2 Ceratina calcarata | reverse complement strand
AATAGTACTAAAGAGTTCTCGCGTTCAAAAGTATCAGAAACACTATTAAAAAGAAATGGTTATTAAATCTAACAATAAGTAACGGACACTTAACGACGTTTCGATTCTCATTAACTCGAGACAATAATCACCACTGCAACGGAACAGTTCTCTACGTAAATATCTCGCAAACGACACGTAAAGGGACGAATTCGACTGTATAGGATTAGAACTAGCGAAGCAACAAGGTTTAATACGCTGTTGCGTGCGATGTAAATCTGTAGATAGCGAGGAGAAATCGGGCTATAAAACGTGTGCGTGTGCGTCTGCGTGTACATAGTGGCTAGTACTTTATCTGTGTTCTAATATTTATCCAAACTGGTAGTCCGTTATCCTTCATCCTAGCTTAAGCGACCGTAACGTTAATCGACTAGTATAAACTACTCCTTAGAACTTAGATTTAATTAGTTCATTGATCAAATCTTCGATCCAATGGATCGTGATCATACAGCTGAACATCAAAGATAGTTAAGGCAATTGAATCGTGTGCATCTAGTCAACAGGGTTTAGAGTGCGTCAGGTATGGGTGCTCTGCGTAATAATATAAACAATTTAGGTGAGACTAAAAATGATTCGGTAAAAAATTATAGAAGACGCACGTATAGATTCTAGTCAAGGGATACACATAGCCTGTATAACAATCATTGCCAAATAATAATTGTATCTACGTATCTAGTCAAAGACAACTCACTGTGTAAAATGTATTCTATTAAATATTAGCTAAATGTAAATTGGTAAATTGTAATCGAAGCATGTCTTTCGAATTTTTATAGCCGTAGCATAAGTTACTGTTAATTCGGTATCCTATAGCTTATTACTTGTCGATTCGTGTTTCGTTCTTTTTAATTTGAAATATTCTCAGTGTCATTTTATATCACCGACGCAATTTTTAGTTCGATTTCATTTTCAGTTTCTCATTATCCTTCATTCCGCTCTCGATCAGAGCCGAGAATGAAAATGAGTACGATCTAGTCGGAGAACAGAGCGAAGTCTTTTATGCTGTTGTATAGAGGACGATTATAAGAATGTGTATTTATAGGAATAGTGTCTACCTGTAAATCGTTCTAATTAAGCACAGAAAACACTACGTAATCGCATGTTATTGACCGGTTGAAAATGGAACACCGTGAAAAGATAAACGTACTTACACATATCTAAATAGGTGAACGCGGTGAATGTTAAGCGAACGAAATCTAGTCGGAACTAGTCGAGGTTTATCTCTGAAAAATACATGAATAGAATGTTAACGCGGTGTCTACCGGAATTTTATCTGACAAACTAGCTGTAGGTATTCTGCTGCAACCGATTGTCGTTAATTTATGTACGAGCGTAACGCGATAGTTGACGAACCAGTTGCATACCGTATTTTAATTGTTAAAAAAGAAATCGTCACTCGTTTGATATCAGATTTTCCACTCTATTAAGACCTCGGTTGTCCGTTATTTTTTGTATGTACCCGCGAAATCAGGAAGGAAACGCTTGGGAGCATCGAGGATTATAAATGGTGCTGTTACGCCATTTACGATAGCGACAACAGGTTGCGTGTTCCTTTTGAGCGAATCAGAACGGGCTCCGTGTTCCGCGTTATAAAATAAGCATTATATCGTTTCTATCAGTGTTTCACTTACGTACGAATAAAAAGATCGCACGGTCGAAGATGTAAAAATTGAATGATCGCGGAACGGGGCGAAGGGTTTGTAACAGTCTCGTCTGCACCCTGTATTTATAAAACTGTATAATAATAACGACCCGTTTATGTGAGCTTGTGCCGCACACTTAGAGATAGCCGGTTATAGACAATTACGTGTCACGTAGGTTAATCTCCATATTCTGTTCATATGTGTATATAACAATTTTCGTTTCCCGCAAATATACATATCTCGTGATTTAGTCACCTTGTTCAATGATCCTTTATTTTATATCTATTCGTCGAATTAGTGATCGCGATTCTTTGAGACCGATTGATTCGAAGGGAAACTGCGCGAAGGAGTGGTGGGCGTACAGTGATCGAAGTCAGTATTGTCCAGGGATAATGTCCTTTCACGTTACTTGGCCGCGTGTGCCGGCATAATGCCATGGCGTAGAATCCATAAAGGAGGGATTGCTGGCTCTGTAATCTGCGCGGTGCTTTTGTGCCCGCCGAATGAAGAGATCTGTCGTTTCGACAGGGACCATTAAATCCATGAAGCTGATTTTTCGAAATTCCCATGTGCAGCTCTCTGTCTGATGTAAGCCTACGAGAATTCTTTTATATCCTTAATAAGACAGGATACATTTTTTCAGTGATCACTAATAATGTTTTATCTAAAAATATTTAGCCATAACTCTTTATTCGATTAAATGGATATTTCCTTTTATAAAAGAAACCTTTATTGGGGAATAGAATGCTTCTTTTCCTCTTTGAGGGGTAGGAATTCGATTTTCGGTGCATTTCTGTCATAGGTGCCCAAGGGTTCACACTGGTATTCGAAAGATCTACTTATTGTTAGTCTCCCTTGCTCTCTCCACTGTTTTCAGGCTACCGAGATCGATCGAGGCACGCGATTCGGAAAAGGTTAGGCGCACCTCCTAGTGCACCAAGCAATTTCGCAATTTTTCCTCTTCGCGACTTTGTCATCTTCGCTTTGCTATTCCGCGGGCCGAAATACAATTTGCCCGGCGCGACGGATAAGAAAGCGTTCGAGGGAGATGCACGGAGGGAGAGAGGGCCGGCCTTGAGTGTAGCAGCGTACTAGCGTAGTCCTTTATCGACGTGTCTTCGAAGAATTTTCAGAATCGCTTTCTCCCGTGGGAAACTCCCCTTTGCCGTGTCGCACGTATCTATCTTCGTCCCTGTGCCCGTGCGTGTCTCTCGCGTTTGTTTCCGTGGCGAGGAACATTTTTCAAACTTACGTATTGCACTTCTTTCGATAATTTATATGGCACAGAATTTTGTAATCGATGTATAAATCGAACGATGCGCGTTTATACGTCGAAATAGAAACCGTTACTACGTCGGGGAGAGGATAGGTAAACCAGGTTTGAAAAATCGTATTCGAAGGGTGGTGGTGCAAATAGAACATGGTGCTTTTATCATTAGGTAAACAATGGTGACCATAGCGTGTAGAGAGCGTACCTCAATATCGCCTCGATATCTCGTAAACGACAAACGTCTGTGGGATAATAACTGTAAAAGCTTTGGGAAAGCACGTCTGTTGCTCCTCCTCCGCGTTGGATTTCTTGGAAGAGAAATTTTCGCCTCGAGCATTCCGAACATCTCCTTGATTCCCGACAAATCCTTTACGATAATATATATTGCGCAACACGATATATCGAGCGTTGAGCATCTCTTCGAATATCTTTTAAGAGGTGTCCAGAAAAATTTGATGACTGGGTAGGAGTGAAAAGTTTCAAATGAAATCATCCGGCGCAAATGAAATTCGTCATACGGTTAAATTCGCTTTCAGGGAGGGCGCCTTTGGTTTTATTTTATCTCGGGGTATTAGAGCACGATTGCCTCGGAAGCCGAAAATTGCTTTGACCCGACCCCACGGACGTCTCCGTTCGTCACCAGCCTTCATCCGTCCTTCGACCGTTCTCGAAACATCCCCGTGGATCAATTGGCTCCTATACTCCCGGTACTCTACGGGACGTTAAGGGAAAATCGTGACCCTCTACGATCCATTCGAGCCCCAATGCCTACTGTAAACTATCATAGTTCTGGTTGTGTCAATTTGTGGAATCTTCGTGTGAACGTTTTGAAACATTTTATTGAAGCATATTGTACAATCGTATTTGTCAAATACATAAATGATTAATTCCCAAGGAATTATTTACAACGAACGTCTTCACGAGAAAAGATTGCTGTGAGTGTGTAAAATTAATTATTAAATACGAAGCTGACCGAGAAACGTAATACGATATGTCAGAATGTCATCGAACAATTTTGGGTGTATTAAAACGCCTAAATGAAGTTCGCATCTCGATGAAGAAGTTTCCTCGACGGAGAGACGTCGAAGATCCCCGTGTGTCCCACATAGCGGATCTGAGATTACGGTGATATTTATTTCTTCCTTTGTATAGACTCTCTTGCAGCGGCAGAACGAAACTGGTGTGGGCACATATATCAAAGAACTCCCGGGAATTAGATATCGTAGACTCGGTGTAAGATGCTTTTCCACGGCTGATCCTCCTTTACGTGAATGCGGATTTCTCCGATGCTTGGATCCAACCACCGTCCTCCCTCCTCTCCCTTCTCTGTTCTTTTCACCCCGTCTTCTGTCTCTCTCTCTCTCTCTCTTTCTCTCGATCCGCTACTCACGTGCACCCCGGTAATTATGCTCCGTGATTTTTTATTCGATATTCGTACATCTGCTCGCAAAAGTATTTTCCTTGAAACGTTCGCCTGCGAAATGCACGCGTAGTTCCATCGTCACAGAGATAAGTGAAAGGAAAAGAAAACTGGATGTAGATAATAGGAGAAAGGGCAAGTAATTTCCAACAAATCAAGAGCACCCAGTTTGCGAAACGCAAAGCGAGATTTCTTTTGATCGGCGTCGTGTCCACTCGCGATGTCGGTTTTTCCGGCAGACTTTCCCCGGACCCTTCCTCGTTTGATAGAAACGGTTGCGTCCTGTTGTCGGGACGTGCCACTGATAGAGGGCCCGTGGCGGAAAAGAGAACGAGGAAGGTAGCTCCTTTCCGAAGCGCTGGACGAGGAAAAGGCCTGTCGCGTCCAGTCTGTTGGTCGTTTATGCATTTCCGCTCGGCTGGCTATCGAGTACGCTCTCGTTTCGACTTCTCTCCCTCAAAGGAAACCGCAGTACAGAAACGGTCAGGTCTCGTCTAATGATGTGGCCGAACTTCTGTTGGACTACCCCCGAGAATCGACGTGTCTCCACATTTTGATTGTTGCCGAGCATTTTGCCACTTCCCGCTCCTCGCCGTTCGCGCGATCTCTCCGTTTCCCTCGCACCTCGCTCGCATTCTCCTGTTCTCGCTGGAACAGGGATAACAGGAATTTTCATATACAGTCTTGTGAGACACGAGAGGAGAGTATAGTTAATCGTACATCAGATTCTCTCTTCCTGCCCCTTGGAAACTTTCTTGCGATCAGATTTAAAGCACGCACGTTTACGCCAATATCTCGGCTAATTATAAATGGTCCATTTCAGAATCGGAGAACGAGAATAAGGGCGGCGTGGAGCTACTCATGATCCAGTCGTCGTCGTTCAGCCGCGGCGAGCATCCCGATTTACAGGTACAGTTCTGTTTCTTACTACATTCTGACACTTTCTTTACCTAGCCGTTTTACAATGATCGATAACTCATTAAAAATTGCCAATAGTTTATTTCGGTATATTTCTCTCAAATCGTGACAACGTAGATTACAAAATCGAACAGAATACGAAGGGAAGACGAAACGAAATAATCATCAAAAGAATCTGTGTAACGGCAGAACGCGTCTGCTAATCGATCTGCTTTTTCCAATTGAAACAGGCGCAACGAACAATAATAGTTTCAGAACGTACTTGTTGCCCGTTCTTCCGCCGCTTTCTTCCCTGCCTGTATAGCGCAGGATTCTCGATTCGTTTCAATCTGGACCTCGCCCGTCTCTCGGTGAGGATGAGATTCTCCGTGAACTTCTTCACCACCATGTCGACCCTTCGATTCAACGACTCGTCCGAGTAACTGCTGTCCGTGTTGAAATCGTAAGTCGGCAGCAAGTTCGCTTCTCTCGAGTAACGTTTACGTTCGTTCTCGCTTTTCCTCCCGGTTTTCCCTCGAAGCCGTTCGTTTGACGCGACTTGTACGTGCTCGCGCGAGCAATCAGTCAAAATTCCCGAGTCCAGCGATTCCGTGACTAGTTTCGATGAGTTGGAAAAATTCGGTGTCGAGTTCCGTTGATAGCAACACATCGTGAACGAATTACCTAACGTACTATCGAGGAAATCTCTTGTGTCTTGGTAGACGCTGTCCTCTCCCAAGGAGACGTTGCTCGAGAAACAGTTCTTCCTGTGTGATTTCGTCTTATTGTTAGAATCATCGTACGCAGCCTCGTAGGGTTGAAACAACGCGTTAAACGAGTTGCTGCGAGAGAACTTTGCCAGGGAGACGTTGCTAGCGGTGCAGTACTCGACCGACGAGCTCGGGCTGCACTCTTGTTCCCTCAGAGTAGTGTGGTAACTGCTCTGGGCGCGGCTCAAGTCCGAATTCGAGAAGCGAATCGAGGAAGCGCAGGTCAAACTTCTGATCGACTGTTTCGTTGATTCTTGATTCATTGCCTGGTGCTTCGTCACCGACGCTGTCGTCAGCATCGATTTTGACCTCTTCATCTTATTGTCCAGCTCGTACGAAGTTAGTTTCATTTCGGACGATGATCGATTCAGTTCTAAGAGATCGTCCTCTGCGTCTAGGAAGAGATCGTTGTCGCAGTTGACGTGGTTCAATGAAAAATCCTCCTCCAACCGCTTCTTCACCTTTCCGAGAATCATCAGCTCCGATGTTTTATCCTCCACCAAATAATTTTGAGAATCCAGCGATGTGTCTACAGTTCCTGGCGAATTTATGTTTGATTTAATTATAATCGAATTTTCCATCGTGACGTTGTTTCCGTTCGAGGAATTCTCGTTACTCGGAAAATATGTGTCGTTACAAGCAGTACCGCTATCATCCGAGATTTTATTAAGTAAACATTTTTTATATGCACAATTTTCATTTTCGACCAATATCAACGACTCGTTTCTGCTTTTACTATTGTGCTTCTGGTAAATCGTCGTCAAACTATCGCCAGCACTGTCCCTCACATGATTGCATTCGGAAAATACATTTTTAAAAGTAGACTCTTTACTTTTTTTATGTTTAGATTTCTTCTTAATTTCCTTGCTGTCCCAATCAAAGATATCTTGTCTTACATTCGTCGACGTACTTATCCTATGTCTTTTCCTCGAACTTTCCGTGTCACTGCTCTTCCACTTTTTATTTCTTTGCTTGCGCGCTATTACTTCCTTCATGTAGTGAGTGCCCAACACCTCCAAATTTGACCTGCTCTTCTCATAGTTGAAGTTTGCGCTATTGGTCGTGAAAATAGTCTCGATGTCTTGCGACAATGACGTGTTCGTTGAAACGTAGCAAACATTCTCCTTCTGATCGAGTTCCGTGTTCCTCCTCGACTTCCTGCGCCGCAGCTTACTCTTTTCCGTAGTTTGCACGGATACGCTTTGCTTTGATCTGCTGACTGGACTTCCGCGCGCGGCGCGCTGGACATCGTCTCCTCCGGACAATTTGTTCTGCCTGTTGTTACTTCCATCGGCAACGTAAGTATCGCAAGGATGCACTTCTTTCTGCGTCCTGTTCTCATCATCGTCGCACCAGAGTCGAACGTATGATTCCGTCTTCGCCGAGGGACTCTGCGAATATTCTTCGAAATCGTAGAACATTTTGCACGGCGAATCTTTCTCGCGACATAGCATTATACAGTCCGACTCTTGCACGGGGGACTTCTCCTTGAACTTTTTGGTACATTTGGAAATGATCGTCTTGGTGGATGCAAGGACGTTCCAGTGATTGTCACTAGGCGTCGACTTCCAAAACGAACGGAAGTAATTACGGTATCTACAATTCGAAATTCCTTTTTTTAATCTAAACCAAGGGAAAAGTTTCTGATCAATGCATTATTATGTTATTTAATAAGAATATTTAAAAATTATTGCATTTGATCAAAAACTTTCTACGAGGAGTACCTTCGAACGAAATGTTTCAACAAATTCTTGATGACGGCAATGTTCCAAGATTGACGAGCGTTCGCATTGTTCGCGTCTAGTCGTAGACCGATCGTGAAGATCTTCGGTACCTTGGGAGCGAAACTCACCGAGGCCTTTTTCACTTGAAATTCCTCGGTGACGCAGCAACGTTCGTCGAACTTCTGGCTGCTCAGACGTTTTATGAAAGCTTGCGGACACCATTTTTTAAAACTACCCGCTTTCTGCGGAATGCGGTGATCGACTCGCTGAAAATCGCTCTTCAGCCGATCGATGTAAAGGAACGCCATTCCAAATGTATCCGATTTATTCTTGCTAATTTAGCAAACAGCGATCTGATCAATTCTCTCGGGGACGCGCACGTAATACCGGAGGAGGCTCACAATGAACGAAAAGCATTCCTGCTTCATCGTTTTGATTAAGTTGGAGGTTAATCAGGAGTAGATCAATGAAATCACATTTTGGCCATTATCAAATTTCCAACTACACTGAACATAATCCACTAGTGACAAATGAACTTGCGTAGATTGTTTTAGAGTTTGCGTCCACGTGAAATTGTGCATGATCGACTAGTGGCTCGCTTCTCGAATTTCCAGCTAATCCCGGTTACATGCGGTAATTATATCGCATGACAGTAATTAACGACATGTGCACATCTATTTCCAGCTAGGTTTTAGATACGAAATTATTGACGCGTCGGTTTAATTATTTTGAATAGGACACTATATCATTTGACCAATTAATTTCAATTGGAAATTGAAGGAAAATTGAATCGGTCGATCGCATGAAAACCTATGGAAAAAGCTGTTGGTTTGTGTGGAGGGAATTGGGATATCGAGTCTTGTGAACTGGCCTACAGGGAGCTAAATGCATTTGCGCCTCTGTAATCAAAGAGCCATTATCGCGCTGGCAAAGCAGCTAATGGAGAGCTATGAAATTCCTTCTATTAAACTGTCGACGATCGTCGTGATGTTAAGTCATGTGTAATGGAATGCTTCATCACGTAGCCGAGGTAGTTAGTACACGCATTTAATATATACTTCACCTCTGTCCAGCGATCTACGTACCCACCGCACCAGTTAAATTATTGCCTCTCTTACTCATTTTCCTCGCAACGCACCGATGCGCGTATTGTTACTTGAAAACATCTCGATTCCCCTCGCAGCGTTTAATTGCCTGTTAACGTAGGGACCATAGCGCACGCTTATTACTGGTACTGCTCGTGATTCGCGTTGATTCAATTCGTAACGGAGCTAAAAATTTCGGGCAAGTTGATTTCGTGACGAAGCAACAAGTGCAGTCTGGAACGGGGGATTCGACGGAACAAGGGCCGAAGGGGCGAGCCGCGTAGCGAAAGAAAGGGAAGCAAATGGAACACGACGAGAAGAAAAGTCGAAGTAGTACGAGCGAGGAACTAAACCGGCACGAAACCGACCGCGCCGGCTGACAAGCGTGCGAAAGCCACTTTTATTTTACGGCTTAATCGTATCGAATGATTTATCGTGGCTTGCATAATGTTTATAAACACGCATCGGGAAAAATACTGTACGGTGAAATATCGATGATTCCGCGATATTTATTTGCGTTTCACGGTGTTTGGGAAATACGATGGAAGAAGTGTATATGTATAAAATAAAATATCGTTTCTCGTTTTAAAAAAGGTGTGCGCGGAATAATTTATTCCACGCTCAGTATTTTAAAAGTTTCCGAAGGATCTAAACAACGGCTCGCCCCCGCGTCCGCTTTTCTTCGTTTTTCTTCATATACATCGGGGCTTTTCCTGCGAGATAAAAAAATGCGCCGAGGTTTCTCACGACATTCAACGTTTAGTGAGCAACTAGGCTCGCTTACAAACGAAGTGTGTTCAGACTTTTTATCAGGATCGACACGGCGCAAAGTTTGAGGACAAATGCTTCGTGTGACCTCGCGCTGGAGGAGAGAGAGAGAGAGAAAGCGAAAGAAAAAAAAATAAAGTTTTCCTCGACACGAGATTACGTATCCCCCGAGTGGCCGCGCGGTCTCGGCGCACTTCGGTTCCGTGTCATTCGATATTTACGCGCGCGCGTTCCGACCACCGCCTTCCACCCACCCAAATTATTTCGCGACACTGAGGAAAGCCATCGAACGATAAGCTCTTTAATGGCGGGTATCACTGCTGTTAATAGTAACGACGATTTCGATATAAAAAGTTCTTGCGCAACGATTACCGACTGTTTAAATTTTTCAACAGCGCAAAAATTGTTCGTCGCACGGGTTTGTAATAACGGGTTTCTGGGTTAAGCCGGCATTTATAACTCGCGGCACAACGTTGCCCACGATGTTATCCCTTTTTTCGTTATCTACATCGGGCTCGTTCAATAAATTACAGCGTACGGGCGCCGAGAAGTGTAAGCGCGAATAATATAGTCCGCCCTCGCATGTTACGTACGCAGAACGTAGAACGGGTCGCAATGCCAAGCGATTTCCTAAGAATTTCCTAATTGACTGCTCGTGCTGCTGCTGAAGCTCCCCGCTGCTCTCGCGACACTCATTCCTGTCCGATACTTCACGGAGGCTTTTACAGCCGTCACTTCTAAGGTCACGAAATCGATTCCCCCGTCGCCTTTAATACCCATTTTTTTATCCGACTCCGTTATGCGCTCTCTGATAATATATCTGAGTTTCAACTATTCACTCGCACACAATAATTCTAATTCGAACTCTCTCATGCGAGAAGGAACACGAACCCGAACCCGCTGTATCCTTCTGATTAACTGTAGCAAAGCTTATCACAGATTCGGTCTAGATTATTGCAACGCGCGGCGCCGTATCAAAAGGGATTTAAAATATAATGTTAATGCGTCTGAACATTAGTTCTAATGCTCACTTCGCGGAATGGAAGTGACCGAGGCAAACATTCGTTCTGTTCCATCAGAAACAGAGAGAATCGTGAAACAATCAAATTTGCAAATCCGGCGATGTCAAATCTTTGCCTAATCACTCGAATTACAATTCCGATAAGTCAATTAAGGGTTACATGGTTTCAGGGTAAATCTTTCGCCGAGATAAATCTCGCTCCTCTCTAGTTAGCACTCTTCTTCCTCCATGTGACCCTTCGCTCTTCGTCCCCGTGGGCAATTACTAATTATTACTGAGTAATTATCCGACATTAGAGCGACGTTCTCGGTTCTCCGTGCGTGCAGCATTCGCATAAGGGAACGGAATACATTACTCGCGATCACGTTTGTTCAGTTCTGCTGTCGTTTCGCGTTTCTTGCTCGCCCCTCAACTTTTTGCCATTTTTCTCAATACGTTCATACGTGATCACAATTGTATCGTGAGCATACGCTTGATAAAATAGTGCTCACGGTGTAACGTGAAACAGTTACAAACATAAAAAGTGAGCTCTTTCCTTCGAGAAACGAAGAGGAACGTCTGAAGGGAATTAGAAGAGTTCTGACGGGAGTATTCGTAAACACCTAAATGTGTTCCTTCCCTAAATAGAGAGACCAGTCGTTATCTGTGATCATCCGGTGCTCGTGGGTTATCAATGAACATTTCAATTACCGAAGGACGGTCCATTGTTCCCCCGCCGTGCAACCCGTTCAGGCATTCAACAGCACTTTTCGACGTTCATGGGTTCCCATAGAAGAGCCGGCGCTCCTGTGGGAACGTCGCGTCTCAGCAATGTGCACGACCACCAATTCCTGTGGGAAATATCTTCACCCTCGATGCGCCTGGCAGATCGCTATCAAAGGGGCTTCATGGTGTGCAAATTGGTTTACATGGTCGGTGCTTCGTTCTCCTGTGCCGGGCGCATCTCCCTTCCCTAGAAAGAACGAGAGGCGAACGCTGGTGCCGCGTTTCCATTCGGGACCGGGCACGTGTTGGAAATATTACCGCGCGCCGAAATTAAAAAGCGATGTCATCGAGAGAGCAGCGGCTAGTGCCAGTATTTATTGCGAGGACACTTCGCGCCCGCATTTATGGGGAATCATGCGAAACGACCGTGGAGATACGCGTCACTGGAAGGTCTCCCGTCGATGGGGGACCTGCTTATCTCGGTCGCGATTGATGACCGTTTTAAATTTAATTTGCACCGTGGTAGAAAATTGTTTTATCTTATCTGACACGAACTATCATAATTCGTTTAACCATCGCTAATAAAATAATCTTCCAAATATTTTCTATTACATCAGTTTGGATATACGTAATTAAATTGGAGACGTGAGAATGAGAGAGAAGCAAGTATCCGTCGTGTTAATGTCTTAAATCAAATTCGTCATCCGGTTTGTACGTCGTAAACAATTTTCCATCACGCAGCGATGATTAACAAGGTGACGAGGCGCTCCACCCTCGACCGAAACTCGTTTTACAGTAGATACACACGGTCTTGCTCGATTACGAGTAGCGTGCGCGACGCTCTCCGCAGGGACCTGGAGACGGATATCGTGAATCAGTGTGTTATACGTATAGGTATCGCCCTGACTGTGTTCGTCTGTCTCATCATGGGAACAACCAGGGCCAGAGAGCACAATGCGCCATAGAAGGTAGAAAATTTGCGATTTCGACGCGTGCACGACACGTGTCCGGCCAGCCTCCGACTAGATTAACGAATCTCTCTGTATCCAACGCTTTTCTTTTCCCTCCGTTGCTTTTCCCAACTGAAACCTCGCCCTAGTTCGATATTTCCAAAAGTGTTTCTTCCGAAAACAATTTTTAGAATGAATACAGCGCATTCTAATCGACGTCATAGCAACGTCGAAATTTATAGTGTACAGGAAATTCATTTTCTCATTCGTGGGTCAAAATCAACAGAAAACATCAAAGGGAACGACCCCGCGTTGTCGCCACAGTTACTGGAGACATGTGTTCGCTTCTGCTATAGAAAAGTTCTACGAGCTTCTGCCAGATCTGTCAATAATTCCTGCTCCCAGAGTATTTTACTGAATTTTGTTTATCAAATTCAGTGTCATTGTTCTTCGCCACGGCCGTAATATCCTGCGTCAGTGTATAACGAGTCCATGACGACGACGTGGCCTATGAGTCAGTTTCTGATGTTTCGCGCTACGCGCCGTGCTGTCGCGACAAGAGACAGACCCACCTACACGCGCACGTACACCGACTTTCCGTTTCTTTCTGAGATCTCGTCGTTGTTCAGCGGATGATCTCAGGCGCTGAGAATTTCGAACAGAATGATCCGTTCCGCTAAATAGTAGTCATGATTAAAGAGCAATCAAAGAGGTGCTTTGCGATGCTGAATACACGGAAGTTGTGTGTGCCTATAGAGGGAAGATCGCCGAGTTACTTCGAATAACTTCGTTACGGCGAAGTGAGGAGAGGTCACGCCGCGTCGGCGTCGGCGTCGGCTCCGTTTAACGCTATTAACGCGCGTACGCCGCGCTTATTTGTTGGATATTTGCTCGACTGGGCCCCCACCAGCTTCCGACTTCCGTCTCGCGCCCTCTCGCTCGTCCACCCTCGCGCTCTGTCGATCCGAGGTGTACGCGTTAATTGCCGTATTCACGTACGATCCGAAAGGGTTGCCGGTGTACCGGCTCACTTCTGAATAGTGAAGCTAATACACCGTCGTAATTCGTTTAAAGGGAAACAGCAAGTGCCGCGGACTACCCGGCGAAGAAAACTCAGCCAAAGTTGCGCGACTGCGCTCGGAACAGTCTCTATACGAATTTTCCGGCGTTAATTCGCGGAGGAAATTGGCTCTCGCGACGGGAAGAAATCGAATTCCCAGAGCCGAACTTTGTTTTTTAATTCTGTAATGCACCGTGGGCGAATGCCCGGACGGCGTTAATTAACCTTTTCCACTTTTACATCGAGCGAGCGATATTATTAATAAGATTAAACAGGAAAAACGGTTTAGAATCAGAACATGATTTACGTTCACCATCGGCGCAAATATATAAAAATATATATAAATATACATATAATGTATAACGCGTTTGCAACAGGCATCCTATTAGTTTCGTCGAGTTATCTTTCCTCGTGCCTTGAAAGGAGACCGAGACATTGGCCGACCCCATTAACAGACATTTCGCTAGCAGATTGTAGGCTTGCCATTCACGGCACGGGATCGGGGCAGATTCTTTATCCCGGATTTTTCTTTTTAGACTTTCCATTGACATCGGGGAGCCGGGGCCTCGGAGGCGGCAACAATGCCACGGCGCAAACGACCGAGGTCTCTAATGAGCGCGTGCCACTGACAGAAGTACACGGGCATTATGCGTGCATGCCCCGTTGTTGCTGTAAACGATGCACAGAATGCGCGTGCACGTGGGCATTTTCGAGCAGCCATTCTCCTCCTCTCTCCGGTCCAGCGTTCATCACTATTTTCTCCGGCGTGAAACGGGGTAAGTCGAGAAGCGTCACTTTTCTGCATGAATTTGTTCGCTATGAGCATAGACGCGTTTGATCTCCGCGGCTCTCGCACGATAATTAAAAGGAGTAGTAACATGATACTTGAAAAGAAATAGAGACGCGGTATATACATAGACGTTCTAGAGATCGGTTGGAGTTTCGATCAATGTTTGATCGATTGGCTAGCCGGCGGAAATTAAAAAGAACAGGGACACCCTTACCTGCGTGAAAGGAAAGGGTTATTACAAACGCAGGTGCGTTTGTGCGAGCGTTACAAAATTCAATCGATGAACGGCACACTTGTCATTAGCAAGTATGAATCACCGATCAACCGTCACCTATTTCGAAGGGTCCCTCGTCCTCCCCCGCGACGATACACCCTTAAGTTTCTTTTTACACGCAATTCGTTAGTTGTCGCGAAATTGGAAGAAACAACTGACTTGAGGAAGTACAAGCCTAGAAAGTCTGAAATTTTTTACGTCTTTTAGAATATATTTCGATATTTTTCGATATTTTGACCAAACAAAATTTTTCGATTTTTCCGAGATTTTTCCAAGGGGTACCCCTTCAGATTTTGCGAAATTTTCGTTTTTTGCCAATAACTTCTAAACCGTTGGAGATACGGGAAAATTGCATAGGATCTTTCTTATAGAGGACGACGAGATCTACAATTTCCATGTAAAAATTTTTCGCTAGCGTCAATAGTTAACGAGTAATTTGCAAAAAACTGTTTTTTCGTTTTTCGTCAATAACTCGTTAAATATTGACGCTAGCGAAAAAGTTTTATATGGAAATTGTAGATCTCGTCGTCCTCTACAAGAAAGGTTTTATGCAATTTTCCCGTATCTCTAAGGGTTTAGGAGTTATTAAGGAAAAACGAAATTTGTTTCCAAAAGTTCGCCGTTTCGACGCTGGAATGGTCGGATTTTGTCAACATCAATAAAATGCCATATAATCATATGT
>NW_017135664.1:161598-201332 GCF_001652005.2 Ceratina calcarata | reverse complement strand
TTTTCTAAAATACATAAACTTTTGGGATTGACTGTATAGCCAATACATCCTTAACGAATCGTAACGACATCCGAAAATTGCTGCGACAACATGGAAAATAAAATTACGAATCGGCTGCTCCCGGTTCAGAACCGAACAGCTGCTTTCAAAGCGTTAGATACGTGGGAATATCAAAATTTGTCTTGGACGCACCATTAGACACTTTCGATCGAACGGCCGTTAGTTGGAATTCCAAAATGAGTTTCGTCCCACTGGGGACGCTACCGTAATTAACACGTCGGTGTTCGCTCGGGACCCCCAGCGAACAGCCAGTTGCGTTCGCGTGGGAATCTTTGTACCGAACAACTTCCGTTGCTACGAATTTCGTTAACATTTCACTTTATAGCTACCACGTTGTCCATTCTCAGAATTACATCACGTAGAAAAATTCACGAGAGATAAAAAGAAATATTCGAACGTTTCGCGCGACAATTGCTTTGAGCGGATTTCGAGGTAGAAGGCGAAGCCCGTTTTTCCCGCGATGTCCCAGAAACGAAAGGAGTGCTCAAGTGTCTATTATGGCAAATCTATTTCGGTTGACGCCACCCGTGCAGGAATGCGTCCCCTGGCACGGAGCGTACGCGACCCTGACAAAGACCACTTGATCTCTTCACGGTAAACGAGATCGGGGATCCAATTATAGAATTCTTTTGTAAAACATTATTACACCGGATGGTGGACCCTCCGAGGAGTTGCTTCATCCAAATCTTTATAAAGGAATAGCTACAATGAAATCGCGAATATTCCAAGCTTTTATGAAAAATCAAAATATGAAGCTTTGATACGTACGTAGTGATAACAAACGCGAACGGATTAGAATGGACATAAAAAAGGGTGTAATGGCAAGCCTTAAATAGTGCGGTGTGTCAATAATTCACGTGACCCTGAAGGAAAGGGAGTCGGATGCAGCGGGCGAATCAAGGCACGGTTGTGGAACTATTTCAAAGCATCGTGTGTCATTGCGTGCACGCAATATTTAGCCGCTACCCCCTACCGTCGGGATGTCGGCGCGGCGCGGCGCGGCGTCGAGTGAGTCAGTGCGACGACGACGACGACGACGTCAACGACATCCACGACGGGAACGTCTAGACGCCATCACCCCACCGTCATCGTCACTGATTTGTCCCCTGTCCCGCTGTTCTTGCTGCCTCGTAAAATGGGTGAAGTCATTCTCGAATCTGATTCAACGCCGCGTTTTACATATGGGAACGTTCGCTCAGTCGTCACACTTATATAAATAAGGAAACAACGAAATTCTTCGAATTACATTTTATTTAAATACAATCTGCATCCTCGTGGATACGTGTACGTCGTATGATGACTCCTTCTTACGTATTGCAATTTATCGCTTTCTTTAACAACGAGACAGTGAATAAAAGTTTCCGCGTGCCACTCCGGTTCGCTACTATCAAGCACGTAACTATAGTAACACGATGGCTCAGGTGAATCATAGCCGGTATGGTAAGTTGCGTGCGGCACCCCTCCTGGCGAACGCAGCCCCTCGGCGACCAGGTGCGTAAAGACACGCATCCCTCGGTAATTACTGCTGCGACGCATGCCTTGTCATGCCAGGTATGCGATCAATCTCGATAAGGATCGAATTCTCGAAAACCAATAACGCTGAGACAGATAAGATAAAAGTAATATGATCTGGAGACGCTCGATCACGAATCTTAGGATTTGCTTAATGAAGAATCTGACAAATACTCGGTCAGAGACCATCACGACTGAATATTCTTTAAACTTAAGCATTTTTATATTGAATTTCCACTTGTTCATTCAATTATACATGTTACATGTCCTAAGACCAGTGAACAAGGGGTTTGTCAATAAGATCACAACAGGAGACAGAAGGATACGGCAGTGAAGTAATTATTCGAATCTTATTAAAGGGGGATACCGCGACGGCGAATCAAATAGCGCTTTTTATCTCGCGTAGAATGGAAATCAGACCGTAGGTCGTAACCAATTTCGAAGAAAAGCCCCTTTAAAAGTGCGGGGACTCGAAATCTATTACGTCTTCGACACTTCGCGTTCGGCCGTAACTTATTCATGGACCTGTTGAGGCGTTCAAGATGCGTTTAGGCTTAGGGTGAGAGAACAGCCCGTCCCTCGTGTTGCGAGTGGATATAAGGGTAGTTAGCGCTCTTCCTCCTCCGTTCGGGGGATGAAATCACTACAGTGACCAAGGACTCGTAAAATTGCCCGTTTAAAATACAGCATGCTACCGTTTCCCGATGGCTGCTTAATATCCTCTATAAATGTTAATGTCAAACAACTTTTAGCTCGCTGGTTCTGGTCTTATATATTATTCAAAACTTTTTTCCAGCAGGAAGGACAGGTGTGAAAGTAGCAGGATTAAACTATGGTGCCACGTTGGCGATTTGATAGATTTAATGTCGTAGTAAGTCGAGGGATGCACGAGGGTAAAGTGGCTGCAATGAATTTGCATTGAAAGTGGCTTTTAAACGGTTTCTTCCACCCTCGTGTCTTCCAGCAGATTGCGAGGTAAATTTCTTATAGATTCGATATCAGATAGATTTTGCCGCGGGCCTAAAAGGCGATCGTAAATGAAGTTACTTTCACCTTTGCCACCGGATGTCCTAGAATTATTTAAAAGCCGAGAATGACAATATTCAAATATAGTTTAATCAGGTTTCACTTTACAAAGAAGTCAGACGGAAACCATTGTCTCGTTAGTCTAGTACATGTCTCAAAATATTCTTAATCGTTGCAACTTTGATGAGTTCGAGAATATAATTCTTCGGTACCTCCTGTGAATCGTCATTACTTTTAACGTGGAAACTCATTATACTCCTCAGTGAGAACGAATCATTGCGTCTCTCGGTTTTGATTCATAACTTCGTCGATTGCGAAGATGCTATTTTCACTCGAGTCACCGACACCGCTAAATCTATCAATTATTTTTATCTCCGTTCCCGATGGAAGTCCGAAAAAATCAGTCGCCGCGGCACACGAAATGTCACCGCGAATAATCGGATCGGAAACAGGTCTATAGCCAAGTGGAATGGTTCGTGTCCATCCTTGTACATCCTTGATAATTCATCATTGTTGCGTCCACCATTTCGATCTCTTCTTTATTTTCATTTTTCCTTACTTCCATCAGAAATAAATCGACGCGGTTATTAAATCGGGCCGTGATTACTGCTTTCACTTTTTTATTTATCCGTATGTCAGTCGCGATTCTGAAACGGCTCGCCTCGTCTCTCGTAATTAATGTCATCTATAGCTTCAGTGGACAGTGAAATTCTCCAAAAATAGAATACATCTTGTTGGCCTAAATGAGGCATGTAATTATGCGTAACAATGTAGTGAGCATCTAGCATGAAATTCATTTTCCGGCTCGTTTTTTATTTGGATGAAACGCTTCCGTGACAACGTTAATTAATAAAATCTTATGGCTCCGTACCTATGAAGTAACTGGGGTCCGTATAAATCATGGTGCACACCATATGGCCAATGTTCAAAAGGCCTGGCTTCTGCGTAACACCCCTGACACCCCGAGGGGCGTCTATGACTACCACGTGTCTTAAAAATTTCAAACACTTTCCACGTTGTCTGTAATTTCATCGCGATTCATTTAACAATTCATTAAAATAATGAAACGTTTCATAGCTAACAAACATTTCTATTGTCAGAGTATACAGAATCGAGCGTCGTATTAGGTTGGTGCATGTTTGTAAATGATTTCTTTGAATGTAGGGGAATTGAAATTCAGAAAATCGAATGTTTCGTGTGCATCAACCTAATATTATCTATCGGCAATTAAAAACTGTTCCCACATATCCATGTATTACGAGAAAGTACAAAGTTTAACGCGGTATAAAGCTCAGTTGAAGCGATGCAGCTTAATAAATCTTGGATCGAACATTGAAAAGTTTTATCCAGGGGTCGGTCGATAGTCTGTAGATTTCACGGTGTCCCCGGCTCGGATCATTATCCCGGGAAAGTTTCGCTGGCCATTGTTCGATTGGTGGAATTTTAAACAAGTTATAGATTGCGTAAAACTGCTGGGTAGACAATGTTTCCTACGGACGTCTCTTCATTTGTAAAATACGTTTGATCGTCGGTAAATAGTAAAATTGAATTTGAAATCTGAAATTGCAATGGTTCGTCCTTTGGTTGAGTTACGTTTGAAGGGAAAAACATCGCGATTTAATGGGGTAATGAAGAAGATGGTACGTCTGCGTTCGAAGAAGGGCAGGAAAATTTAGTTCGATCAAATTTCGCACGCATGTCGCACGTGCCTGGCTCGAGCGTCGATCGATATAATTGAGAACACGTGTAGAACGTGCATGTATCTACGCTACGCGAAATGTAAAAAGTAAATTGAAGAGTTGCCCGATCGGTTTTTAGCCAGGTATAAAAGCCTGACAGCGACGTCCACCGGGAGGATGAACGCCCTACAATAAATATAACCGTGTAAACGCTGCATTACAGCCGCTTCTACAATTTTCCTGTCCCTGAATACGTGAATACTTTTAAAATGATTGAGAGACGTTCCCTCTTCCACCGAGTGGTAGTGTCTCCGCTACGTGTATTTTTATATCAAGAAAATCTATCAATTCTTAACCGGGCTTCATCGAATCGCGAAGTCACAAGCTGATTTTCGGCTATAGCCAAATTATGTAAATAAGTGTAAAGAGGAACGATCTCAAATAAACTGAAGCAAAGATATTTCTCGAAATTTAGAATTCTTTCGAGTTACGTGGGGTAAAAATTACGTGTGACAGACACGCTGCGATGTAGATCGATTGGCAAGCTGCAGGGTAATTTCAATGAAAGACGATACTGCCCGGCCGCGTAGCAACGCTCGTAAGCTAATATGTGTTCAGAGAGGCTACGCACCTTAACCCCTTTTATTCTTTTCTTTATACTTTCCATAAAATATGGGAGATAGTTTCCTTCCCGTTTTTACGTTCTTGTCTCTCGCTCGCTGTACGAAATGATGGATTTTATGTATCTGCAGTTTTCCATGGATTTTTTTTAATATGTCGTGGGCGTGTCTGTTCGCCTGTACCCTTGTTCTCACCTGCCCGGGACGGCGTAACCAGCCGGGATCTCCGCGCCTCGGCACCCGGTATGCAACCCCCTCAAGGTATAACACGGTAGCTCCGCAAGCCCAGTTTTCCCCCTTTTATGAACCCGAAGCCAGGTGATGACTCACCCCATAACTCCACCGAAAGGGAACCCCGTTACTCTCTCTCTGCGACGCGTGCGACGACGTTCGTCTCTTTCTCTCCCGCCCCGTCGCGTTAGCCGATTCCTCGGACGTGTTTTCGAGAGAGGCACACGCGCGTGTCAATCGGTGCCCAGATACCGACTCGTGCGTGAACACCCTGGGGTGCATTGTGCGGCCATTTACCCAGCAACTAGCAAAGCCACCCGATTTATGCTGCGTGTCACGCATCGAATCGTTCCACATCGGAAATAAATTTTTATTAGACAGCGTCGATCGACGTGCGTACGCCAGGGATTCTCGTATTGTTTGTATTCAGGGTATCTTCGGATAATGCGAAGGATTTTATGGGTTTTCAGAATCATTTCATGTACGATAACTGAAAAATGCTTAATGAAAATTGATGAATCGTTACGATCTCTTTGCCTTATCGAGCTAATACTCGTACCTTTCCAGAATTATTGGATTTCGCGGCGCGGGTACATTACGCTTAATGTCCCGCTGTGAAACTAGATACGCGTGTGTCAGAAACACTGCATAATCAGTTCTCTCAAATATATCTTCCATTAAACATTTTGGATAACCAAAACGGAAGTCGAGATGGGATAAAGCCAGTCTGGGCGTAAAAATAATTACCAACGACGAAACAAATCGCAGTTTACGATCAGGATCATTAAGAGACGGGAGATTCCCTCGATTCACCTCGTAGCTTTTATTCGGCACAAAGGAGGTACAAATAATAATAACAGGGATTGCTTTACGGGTTCCTTGGGGCCGACTCGAAGACAGTGAGACCTGTTTCTCGGTCGTCGCGTGCTCTGTAACACCTTGTGCCTACTCGGCGTCTATTTACACGCGGACTAACCCCGGAGAACCAAGACTCGCCCCAAGGAAAGAGGGGCCCCCGGTAATCTTTCTTCCATTCAAGAAAACACATCGTTCAGCCCCTTGGTAACCGGCGAGCCGTGGAGAGGAATTTCTCTTCCCTCCACCGGAAGACACGAGTTTCCCTGCGAATTGTAGGGCTGCTGGGGATCGTTTACACGACACCGATACGAGGAAACGTGCGGCGTCACCGAAGATGGTGAATGAAAGGGTGAATCATTCTGGGAGTTTGCTTGTAAAGTAATCGTAGGAAGTAGTAAAATGTGGTAGTCAATAGTAGAACACGAGAAGAGGAATTATTCTTGATTTACTGATTAACGTAAAGTACTTCATCTATAAAAATTTACATATACATATATAGGTACGTGTGAAATAATGAATAGACGTAATATGACCTACGCCAAGAAACCGTAGAGTCGCCACCCCAATTCTCCAAAAATCGAAACGTGACGGTGAATGAAATCGTAACGATTACCGACACTCCTACCATTCAGCTTGTTGCGAACGAAGAAGTGAACAGAGAATAGAGATTCGAGATTCAGACTGCGCGACTGTACGCTAGCTGATTGACACGCAGTTTTATTATAAATGGAAATATGCAGAACGGAGTCAGTAATAGAAAGAAGAATTATTATTGTCATGATAGAGACTTGAATAAAATAGGAGCCTGCATAAGCCATGAAACGAGTATACGTGAACTTATTTGCACGACTGACTAAAACATTCCTGATCCATAATATCGATCGCATCGAGCCGCGCCGCTGCCTGCGCCTGCCTTGCCTACTTGCCTGCGGCAGTACACTCGCCGGAACATCCACACATCTGTTCGACGCGTGCTAACGCATCCTCCTGAATGGATTTGTCCAGGTGGCTGGGATGGGCCAGATTCCAGCTTTCGATTCGTCGCGATGTTTTCAACTCTTTCGAGCATCGCGACGAATTCCCGACTCGCGTTTCGAAAATACTTTTATTACAGCAGAGAAACATTCGTTCATTCAAGAGACGTACCATTTAAAAATGAACCCGTAGCTCATGGATTTTGATAAAAATGCACGTATTTCATTTTACACGAAATATCTTTGCAACGCGATTCGTTAAAGGATATTGGAGGAACAAATATTATAGAGGTCATCGTCCCATCTTCCTGTTAATGTGTCGCCGGTAGAGTCTCAGTTCGATGAAGGGAGGAATGAATTAATGGGCTAGAGGCAGCAGCAAAAAGCCCAGCCATCCTTCGGAAAGATAATACTCGGTAAACGAAATTTCAGCAAGTATTTGCTTTCGGTGCAGATACGGCAGGGATTGGAGGACCCTTCCACCCCTGGAACCAGCTAAAAGGGGGCTGAGGGGACAAAGGGAAACAGAAGCGAGAGAGAGGGAGAGAGCCAGGCGCAGCTGCCTGAACTCAATGTCACAGCTTTCCGATTTACAATACGAGCCGCCACAATGCATGATTTTCGCCATTGTTTGCATCCTAGCTCTGCACGCGTCTAGCACGAACGGATGCATTCCAGCAGCCCCCAAGTGGCGTGTGCCGCCACTCCAGAGAGAAGCCCGACACGAGCCAATTCTTTTCTCCCTCTCTCTCTTCCCGACAACCCTAGTCGCAAACCCTATTCATTGATACGAATATCGACGCTGGGTCTATCAAGTCTGAGGAATTTCGGAAGTCTAATACGATCAGGGATTAATGGTACCAATTTCAGTAATGAAATTAATTGAGGACGACCTCTGTACAACGAAACACGTAAAGATTTGTTAAACAATATGATGAGGGAATAGTGATTTGGATAAAAAAAATTGACAAATGCAACATCCCTCTAAACGAATATGAATTATTTTTCCGTAAGCGTCAGGACAACACTGTTGCACGTTCGCTAAATTAACCACCTGTTCCGTGTTCCTGTCATCCACCGGGCGATGATCGCGATTCGTGAAAGCATTCGAGAGTTCGCGTGTCGCACATGGAACGCGCACAGCGCCGATAACCACCCCGAGATACATTTATCTGCATACTAAGCACATATCCAATTAATTAATAGCTAAGCATCATAATGCCACGCGCGTATGTAAACACACGGAGCCATATGGGCTAACACGATCTGACGGAACAACGTTTCTCCCTTTAAAGCAAACACGCGCCTGTTAATTAAAGAGAACAGAGCTGCGGATCCTCTGAGCGCAATTAAAGAAATTGAATGTTTCTTGATAATCCAGCGCGTGTCTACGTGCAATTTCGGCTTCGTTCTGTCTCATACGGGACATGTTTTATGCGCATTGTAATACAAAACAGCTCTACGGTGTCCGAGTATTTAGTTGACAAATAATCTTTCCCACACAAATATTTGCCATCGCGGGGGATTGATTGAATGCACTATCAGAGGCAAATGTTTGATGCCTATACTTACATCAGTATAATAACAGCATGCTGATTTAATTAACTGGGATTATTTAACGTCTTGGTAGTTTTCGTTGTTAAAATTTCAAATATCTTTCATACGTTTCCTAGAACCTGTCCCGTGCAAAGACCTTAAGCGTTCAATTCTTATCGTAGAACGTTGCAAGCAAGTGTTCGGGTTTCGTCACAGCAGGACAAACATACACCTTGCACGTTCCTCGATAGGAGGTCTTGTATACACAGAACTTACCCTTAATCGCCTTTATGTTCGTTTTCTACGGGTAAAGGTGAACGTCTTTGTGCCCCTCCGTTGTTAGGTGGCACGCGACTAAAGATATATCTCGGTGAATGGACCCCACCTTGGGCTGTTCGGTAACCAATGCAACCTGCTTCCTTCTGACGTTTCTACGGTGACGTCACGATTTCTTACGACCACACGTCTTCCAACCTTCCCGTTCAAGGTGCATGTGACGTCTTACGGGGTTCCCATTGGCGCCAACAAGCATTTCGTTCACTTTTCTTACATCATTTTCAATCGAATTGAAATTCTATATAAAAGCAACTTCTCGGGTTATGAATATGAAAATCAGTTTCATTTTGCAAAATAATGCTGTAGGACTGTAATTTCTTATAAGAGTAACATAACTGAATTATAGTACAGGTAAAAGTTAGGAGAACAATTTCTGTACTATAATTTTTGTAATAGAGCGAAGGTAAAGAGAAATTGACGAGAATTGTTGGTAACTAAAATTTCGAATGCAAAGAAACAGGGGACCTAAGCCTATGGGTTCACCCCCTGGCCCTTCGGCAATCGCGGTGCCGGCGGGGCCACGCCACGAAGCCACGGTGGTCTCTCTTTTCCTCCAGGCTTTTTTGTACGCCGGTGCATTGTCGGAATCAAGTTGCAGCTGCCAGCAGAAGAACCCCCATACGCGCCCCCATAAGAGAGCCACGTCATACCACCTGGCCCTATCTGCATGTGTGTACACGAGGGGGTCGTGCACCCTCGGAACTTTAGGTACACCGGGCTCCCGTTTGTCTGTGTCGGTACACATACGCGGTGGCTTCGCCGCAGCGAGTTTTCTATCGTCGGGCTGCTCGTGCAACGGCACGTGTGCATTTTCACACACCAGAGCACCCGGCACGCACACGCGCGAACGTAAACTATTAACACGCGCGCGCGGTTAGACCCCGAATCGTTTCGCTCGGATTTGTTTTGGCACACCTAGCCATGACACGGCCAGATTTTTCCGTAGACAAATCTGAAGGGATAGTAAAATTCGATCGAAAAAAAGAATTTATTCGGTTAGTTGATTTTATTTCAACCAAGGTTGGGTTTATAAATATTTGTAAAAAAAGGATTGAGAAATATTTCGCGTTTCAATGTGAGACGGCATGACGAGGGATTCGATTAGTAGAATTGTTCCACGACTCGGGGGGTGAACGCGTGGCTCGCCACGTGCTGCCTGATCTTATCTATGAAAATACATGAAAATAAGCTGTGCATAGCTAACCGTATCGGCGCTAGCTAGTGACCATAAGCGCGTAATAACCAATGGGCACTAATACCGGTGAAAAAAAGGAACGATATCTGCTGGCGGGACACGCGTCTGTCAAGTACTCTAGGTGTGCCAGCAGGATGCGTTTGGCATCGCTGGTTAACCCCCTGTTGGGGTTGGAAGAGAATTATCTAAAAGAACTCAGTACCATTAGCCATAATCTTCTGAAGTAAAACAAAGTTCTCAGTGATTTACAAATCTTTACAATTCTTCATACTGAATCATTCTTCATGCTCGTAAATTTGATGCATTAATTTCTGTACAAATTTGATGCCAGTTCATTGACAGAAGGTAACGAAAACATGCAGGTGACTGTAAAAAATTTATCAATTCCTAATGCAAAGTGTCTCTTTCTCATTGTCAATCGTACAACAGTATCTTATCGCGTTATCGTACGACTGCACCCTGTGCAAACCAGGATTCGGGCCTTGTTTGATGTCACGATAATTGTGTTTGATCAGCGTCGATCAAAAAGATGGAAAGTTGCTTGATCACCCTGTGTAACTTTCGGCACCGAACGACCGCGCGGTCGGAAGAAAATTCAATTTTATTCCACGCGTCGAATTTCGGCACAGGGTAAAAACGTTTGCTCGGCAACTGTTTGTCTTACAACTTCTGAGACTACCAAAAGTGTCTATCAGAACTCTTCCAAATTAGTAATCAAAAGAAATTGTCCTAGTAAATCAAACAGTGGTAACAAATAATCATAAAGTATAAACAATTTTCATATAATAATTTCAATGAAAATTTCGACTGATTAAAATACTTGAGAATTTGCATTCGTTCATTCATATTCTCCATGACGTTGTAAGATCATACATTTTGCAGTATGTGAAACTTACGACCGAGGACGTACATCGCTTCAGGCGATCGATTCCTCTTCCGAGCGGTTAAGCGCGGAATTATTCGAACGCATCTGTGCATGAGCTTTTCACTTCCCGTTTGGTGAATAAAAAAAATGCACGACATATTTAAAGTGTATTGCATCTTCGTTCGCCGAGGATTAACAGCGGCAATCGAGTGGATGGTGCCTATTGGAGGCGCGTGCACACTCACCCGTAATGGATGTGCGGTTCGGGACACGAAACGTTGAACGCGATCTAGTATGCTCGAGATTTCAGCGGAGGGAGTCGATTAGGGTGCATCGAGAGAAGAACGGGAAATTGAAATGCCCAGTCAAATAACAAATACCAGTTTATTAAACGCGCTTTTACATATTTTAGCAGACATCGAATTGTTGTATTGGTTAAAATGAGCGTTTATGAATTTTGAAAATGATGGATTCATCTTGGACCGATTAATGGAATCGCATAAAGCTTATGGCGCGGTCATGCGAGGTCACTGGAAGCTTCCTACGTGGGGTGCGTATATTACCCACTTACACATCTGTCCACCAGCATCCCTCGGTAAATACGACCGCGCGGAGCACGTAGAATGCGAACAACGGGAACATTAGAAGTCCCATCATTGACCACATGCCGAGCGTGTCTGGCCACCGGTACCAGTAACAAGCGGGAAAGAGAAGAAACATAATACTGCAAGATCTTAATCGGAGATTACCCGTCCACAAAAGACAAAGTTGATCACGTCGAAGACCAATATTTAAATTTGACATCTGCGACGTCGACTCGCTACAGATAAAGATCTCATAATTCATAACGTGCATACATTTCTTTTAATTAATCAAGATATTTCTGTGAGCTATGAATCAAAATTTCTGAGACTTTTCCAAATGACGAGACTCGTTTCCCACGAGACTCGACGTGTCCACTGTTATTAAGATTACCCGCAATTAATCAAAGTTTCAAGACGAACCATTAGTTCCTCGTTGCATTATAGATGCCAAGCAATTCGAAATAGCCCGCAGAATGTGGGTCGCAGCAGGAATCCACGGGACGATCCCACCTTTATTCGTTTCTCGACCTGCCCGACGACCGGTCCAGTTAAAAAGGGTGCTACTTAAAATACTTGTGAACCCATACGGGTGAAAAAAAACGCGGAGATGCTCTCCCGAGATGACTGAAGATCTTTTTTTCGGAGATCTTAAAGTGCCCATATTGTTGATTCCAAGGTACAGAGAAGCGTATACGGGTATTGGTTCATTTCTTTCATATTAATCTCCGCACCTTCGATGAGCTACCAGCATCGTTTTTGAAGAAGGTAAAATCGGCCTGACAAGTATCAGACTTTCTATGAAATATGCAGGACGTTTGTTCGAATACATTGCCTAAGGTGTTCATCATTCATGATATTTGGTATTAACACGTTTAATCATCATTGAAGATATCTTTCTCAGAGATAATGTTGCGAAATATTAAACGCCGTTAGTTATCAACATGAAAGAAAAGTGAAATTCATTATGCTCGCGTCGGCAATATTGTCGGGAAATGTCCGAACTGCGAGGGAAAGGTTGTGAAGAATTTAGGTTAATATTCCGTAATTGGTAGACAATGAAGCAAAGAGGCAATTGAGTCCTTAAAAGGCCGGTTATTAGTATCAAGTTATTTCAGGAGGTGGAGTATTAAAAATTATCCTTCGCTCTCTCTCTCTCCCCTGTTTTGAAACGCTGCCTCGCCACTCATATTGTCTACCGTTCTTCATCGTCCCAAAAATTGCGAGCTACTACCGAACGACAGATTCGCCTCATAAAGCTCTTGAACCGGCGGCGCAGCTTCTCTCCTATATCCGTATTCCAATATGATCCTCTCGGTTTAATTTATAACTAGATAAGTGGCGGGCACGCCGGTCTAATTGCAATTAAGATTCCGGACGAGATGAACTTTTAATCATTGATTATTAATACACCGGGATATGAAACGTTTAATGAAGGAGAATGTACGACCAAAGATAAAGATCGCGTTCGAATTTAAACGTCGCGAATTGTAATACAAGAAAAAATTGACAGTTTGGGTATGTTTCTGGAGCAGTTTAATAAAACTGTAGAACGTTACATTTCTCACGGTGTGGCCCCCCACGAAGGGACGAGATAGCAGGATAAACAATGGTAGAAATGCAGGCAACGGTGGGTAGCGCAATAAGGAACAGAGTAAAATATAATATTTATCCAGATCCTAATTATGAGGCACGAGGTATTAAATGAAGCCCTTTCTGCCCCCGGTAGTAATGGCACTTGTACGGTGTCCTATAGTGGATTACTTTACCATAGTACCTATATGCCGATATCCAGAGCAGCTGTCCGGAAGAGCGACCCCGACACTTCCTTCCTGGATGCCTCCTGCCTATCTACTTTCTACGGTGTCCCTGTCCCATGCTCCCGAACCCGCACGAATGCCACGAACAATATTCGTTACCGATACTCTCGGCCACTGTATCTTTCTCATCTCCTTCGTCAGCGACGGACGCACTCTTCTATTAAAATCTCGTTCCCCGATATGGAACGGTGTGCGAGAACTTTGGAAAACAGTTCGAACTCGCGTGCGTATAATTCGATATGAGAATTCCCATAGCGCACGATTGGATCCGCTCGTCCCACCTGTACGCCCTATTAAATTGTGGATCGTGCTTGTGTACCATCATTCCCCTTTTTGTCGCGCTCTGCACCGTGGGAAGAATACACATTCGCTCATCGATTGTCTTCCGAAACTTCAAACGCACGATATCTGACCAGTTGAAATATTTAAAAACTGCGACCCCGTTCATAATGTAAGTAGAAATGCAAACCGTGAACTCGGTGATTAAAAGCCGAAAAAGAACCACGTAGGGTTTCGTTTATCTTTCATCCGTATTTTAAATTCTTCACATATTCTTAGTGCTTCCTCTTGCGCATCTGCATGGATTCGGTCTAACAAGATTTTTTTCTTAATTAGTAGAAACCGTAGGAAGAGCGAATGTTTATCTTTTATCAAAATATGAATACGTTCAGCAAATTTACAATGGGATTCGTGAAACGAATCGAAAATTGACACGGTACGTCCTCCGGTTAATTCATAAATCTTGACAGCGCGTAAAACTTCCTTCGTAGATTGATGAAGTAGAATCGCGTACGCACTGTAAGACACGCCGCCGTGCCGCATCCTGGCACGTGCCAATAGGGATCCCTTTACTTTACGTGTTTCCTCCTTCCCAACCGCCGCCGTACGTAACGAGCTACGTAATATACTCGATACACAAAAGAAAGGATCCAGGTAGATACATAATTTCGCACCAGATGCGTCTTAAGGATATAATGTTTCCCGGAGGCTAGAGTCTCGATACCTTCCGCACGTGCCGTAACTCCTATGACTTGATAAAAAAAAACCACCCACGTATCTTATTTCCATGATGATTAAAAAGGAAAGTTTAGGGTTGGCGTCATTACGTAGTGAATATCCTAATTTCTGTTGACGTCACCATTTCTACAGAAATTATAAAAACGTCTCATTTTGAATAAATATCTACTAAAAATTTTATCGCAATCGAATTGTTCGGTCCACGTTGAGGACTCGTATTGCGGAATTTTTACTATAACTCGTTACGTATATTGGTAGCACTTACTTAATTACCGTTCAATCCGCGATTTCGGATTTCGATTAATGCGGAACAAGACCGCAGCGGTTCTCACGAAGCAATCATCGTGGAGAGCCTTCGTGCTAGGCGACAGTATACGTGCAAGTGTACGTAATAAGATCGCTATCGCGTGGTGGTCACGCCGGTAATTTTCATCTGAGACTTGTTTAATTGCGCGCTCTCGTACGTCGCGCCGTCGTGAGAGAGCTGCATTAAGGACTAATCTACTTGGATTGCCGACGGAGATAGTGTAACTGAGTTCAGCCTCAACCCTTTTATGTAGAACGTTCGGCAAGGTCCGTGTAATCTTAAGAAATTTTGAGAACTACGAAGTGCCTCGTGTATGCACGTTACCTGAAGAAATGGAGCAGTGCACTTAAGAACCATAAAGCATGCTTGCGCTTTTGAATTTTCATTAATTGCATAGTGAAAGCGAGTGCCGCGCATGGGAGTCGTTTAGCTTAGGTATTATTTAGCGTGTCACAGAATCCTTGGCAGACTGTCATTCATGTGTCACCCACGTAAGAGAAGAATACGAGTGTTCTCTGTTCTTGCACCCTTCGTCTGTCTGACGAGCACAATACGACCTGATCATCTAGAAATTGCACTTTAGCGCATCTGTTAAAACGAGATCAACCCGTGCATTATGAAACAGATCTTTTCTTCAATATCGATCAGTAGTTCTGTTTCGTAACTCTAATCGATGGATCTGGGCAACGAGTGCACGGGGTGTGCCACGCCTTATTACATCGTGTCGGGTAAATGATTGCCAGAAAATTGCAGTTTCCGATGGGGTAGCGTTGTGGCTCGGATCATTTTCCCGTCTCTTATCGCAGTCCACCTTCTTCGAGAAGATCGATACGTTTACTTCCAAAGTTTCTACGCGGTGATTACGAGGCCAATGCGTCGCACAGCACGCCATTTCTTTGGACCAATGTAAAAAATACTGAGGCTTTTATTATTTGAACAAAACAGTTCAATAATTAGATTTTTCGTATAATAAAGAATAAATTTTCGCATTTGTAACACATAAATAAATATAGAAAAAAAATTGTTTTCAAGAGAAATTGCTGTCTAGATTCTAAGTTGAGAATGATGATTAATTTCGTATAAAAATCAAGCGGTTTAATAATAAATAGCACAGATTCGCTTTCCCCTCAGTATCGAAGTCACGGATCTGCTTGTAAAAATTTCACTCGAACCAGGTACAAGTTTATAGGCGGTTTTTATGCCTCCGTTGATTGCATGCTCAGCGAACCTGACAGCGACTGTTTTACGGTACTTTATACTTGAGCGTGAAGTTATCGTTAATTGCTTATAATAATGCAACGGTTGCCGGGCTCTCATAAATGAATATTCGTAACGTAACGCGTCACGAGATTCCTAGTTCCATTTAATTCGTTGCACACACCTGTGGCGAATGGACCGTGCTGATTACGCGTGCTCGCGAAAATGAAATTAATCCTTGCCAGGTTTAATCCTCAAATCGTTTCGTGACATTTTCATCTTGAAAAAAGTTGAACACTTTTTAATAATAATTCACGAGGTAGAATAACGCTCGAGTCGTTGCTATTCTTTTTAGTCCAGTGGTTTAGTCTTTCGGTCGATACCGAAAAATTTGCTGGGAAAGTTCTCACAGGAAAGGTTGTACGTTATTGACAAGCGTTTAATTGGTTTCACGGTAAATTATAGATTGTGAGCACGCCGGTTTCTCTGCGCTTACTCGAATCGACGTCATGTGGTCTGTGCGAGGGGTACAGGTATTCCCATGACCGTGAAAGTGTAACTATCATCACGCAGGTTTCTGTAACCGCTTAGAAACATTAAGCTCGATCTCGTTCCTTTTGAAAACGATAGCAAAATTAATTAGCCGCTATTAACTGTGCATACGAGAGGTGGAAGGAGTCATTCTTTTCACTGACAGGCTCGCGTACGTAGTTGGATCGCAACGTTTTCTGCTTTATTACGTTGCGCGGCATTCATCGAATTGAATGATGCCTTTCATACGAAACACGCCGGGGCACGCCTCATTATACAACCGAAGGAGATGCGAAAGGGATCGTTCGAAAGGGCCCACCTGTTGCAACCACCACGCTCTTCGCCTCGCTACATACGCTGATCGACCCTCTTCAAGGTCTAAGAATTTCCATAGGGGATAACTTCGACGTGTAGTAAATGTCTCAATTTCTGTTCACGTCACAATTTCTACTTACTCGCTTATTTTCCTATGATTTAAAAATCAGTCAGTAAAAATTGTGACGTGAACAGAAATTGGGACATTTAATATAAAAAATCTATCGTTATCCTAGAACGTTTTTCGAGTAAAGCAGATTCCTTTAGATTCGTTTAAATCTCACTAAACATATTCCTTTTATCTTATCAATTGATAGATTCTGGTTTTTCATTTTACAAAACCGATGTTCATCGGTGCTTATTTGAGACCGTGGCAATTTATGCCCATACGTGGACTAGTGTCGGCACTTGTAGTGAAGCACCTTTGTAATTTCCATGGGTTCCGAAACACCGGCTAACAATAGTGTTCGCGATACGGATAGGGACACTCGTTAAACAAAAAGGCCACTTCGGTCCCGAGTGGACGTCTGTACTTTTTTTTTGTCCCTGAACACCACCTGTCCGTGGGAAATATTATTGGCACGGAAATCCTCTGTTAACGAACCCGTACGACAGAATTAACGCATGATAACTGATGACAGAATATCTTTGTCCTAGGATACGCCTAAGCATTTACTATGTACGAAAATTTGATAAGAATTCTAAAACTGTCAATAAAGATCAATAAATTTAGTTATATTTTACGGTATATTCTAAGACTTGGGATGTAGTTTATTTCAAAACTTTTTATTAGCCGAAACAGCTGGTTATTTCAATAGTACAGATATCCTTGGTGGACGAATGTAATAGAGATAGAAACGCAAGTCATCCGAACATCTGTTTTCTCATCTTGTCCTCCGCTTTCGTGTCAAGGAAATAAATACACTCCTCCTCCGCTATAACAGTTATACTATTTTAATCGAACCCTATAAATCCATGGCTCCTCGTGGCCATCTCGACCAATGTCAGAAGTTAATTGCTCTCGAATTCCATAAATCAGTCGACTTTGCACGATACAATAAACGAAATTGACTTCGGCTGGAAGAACAGGAAATATATTTGACGTTCCTTATAAAGTAGAAAATGAGATCGTACATCTTGATTAATGCGTTCTAATAAGAAGAATTTTTTATAAACAGGCTGCAAATTCAATATGTATTCACTTTTGACATTTTATATAATTTCATGAAAACAGCGTTTATACATATTCTGTATACTATGATAAATGCATAAGATATGCAACATAGTTATGAATATTAATTACATTTATGAAATCGAGCTATGCTCGTCAATGGAGAGTCGAAGAAATCCATTACGCGCAGCTGCTTATTAAATCGACAAAGGACATGCATGGAAGTTATGTCCAAATGCGGTACCAAAAGTAACCGTATCAATAACGTGTATTCCATTTCCTAGCGTGACTGGAGATTTTGTATGCGACTGGCACCCTTTCGGTTGCTCGTGGCCTGCGTTAAACAAGGAAACCGAAGAAGGGGAACGATGTTATTGCCTGGTGGTAGTAAAATATGGTGTAATAGTGTCCCGCCGCGAGCATACTTAGCTAATTAAATCGAGAAGGATACTTCCATTAAGATTAAGTTACCGTCGAGAGGAATCCAAATATAAAAATCCAGTACATAAAAATGATGGTGTGTAGTCGAGTCCACGAATTCAATGTTCTGATGTCTGAATATCCAGAAGGGTCCGCGGATAGACGTACATGCCAAGATAAATGGCACGTTAACGGGGATTGCCGAATTCGATACGGAACGAGGAAATTCTATAACGCGCTGCCCTGTGGCACGCGTGTACGAAAGACACCGAGAGTCCCTGACTCGATACGGTAAATAAGCGATCGCACGGTGGCCCACGCAATGGCTAATCGAATTCGTGGCTCGAATGCGTGATCAAACATCGTCCGAGAATTCTCGTGATAATTCCATCGATAACTCCCATTGCTCGCATCACAGCACAGTCAGTAATTAGACTACAGATTCTTATGCAAAATGAATTACGTTTATCATCGTATTTAGAAATGCCTTTCATGTGCATGACTTTAATGACGACAATTACTTTAGATTTCATATTCAAATTTTTTATATGAATGCATAATGCGAAATGTTCGCGGATTTCGACACCTGTAACTTCTTTTGCATCGTCATTTGTAGGGAAACCTTCAATTATCCACGCGAAGTGGCGACGTGGTCTGGTTATGCGGGTGCGATATTGGTATTCACGGTCGAATCGCGATGTGTTTTAAGGTCCTTTCGCATTGCCAAACCCCCATTCGATTCACGAACATGCACGATAAAAATTAATGCGCCCTTGACTATTTTCGTTTCGCAAGCCAATGTATGTAGATACGAAGTACTGTTTGAAATTATCCTTCATGTATTGTTTTCATGATTGATACTCGACTGCTTAGTCACAGTCACTTAGTCGATGCTTTGCGATTATGTACACTTACATATCTGTGGTATTTTTCATACAACTTCGTACGGAAAAGTAATATGGGCTGTTCGAGGCTGTCTAAGTGAACAGTTTTTTGATAAATGCGCTAAGAATTTCTTTCAATCATCTCTCTCTCTCTCTCTCTCTAAGTAAATAATTATTTATTTCGAATGGTATTTCTGATCAATCTTGTACGTAGGAAGCATACGTTATCCAGATTTCAAAATTATGTTAGATATACGCTAAAATAAAAGTATAAGGAATCTCTTCTTGCATATTTTTAACGATAGTATGAGACTGAACGAAGCGTCGAAGGAAAGACATTTCATATGCATCAGCATAGGAGCTGCACGTGGTGCCCCGAGGCATGCTCTCGTAGCACACGAGAGCAAAACCCCAGCTTTCTACCACTACGGCGTTACAGCCCCTACTGGTGCGCAAACGCGTGACCATCAGGGGTAAAATCTTGGAAATGGGATACATGGTGGGGCAGGCAGCGCGAATCCCAGACCGGAATCGTAGCCGGGGAGCGTTCCCGTAGGGTAGGGTCGTAAAGGTGGGGAACGACGAGCTACACACAGCGAAACGGAAACGTGGAAGTGGGGCACGTGCCAACTTATGCACCTCAAAGGTGCCGCTCGGTGGGGAATGCCGTGTCGGAGGGTAGGGGAAATATGCATCTTGGAGCGCAGCGAACGGAGTTTTAGATTAGTCTGCGAGCAGAGTCGAGCGAGTATATGCGCTTGCGTAGCCCTCGGAGAATTTTCTCCTCGTTTTCCTTTCTTTTTCCCATTGCCCCCACCGCCTTCCTTGCAATCTTCTTTTCTTTACCCTTCGACGTTTCCTTGGTTCAACGTCTATCCAATCTCCGAGGGTCTACGACCGTCTGCTCCGCTTTCCCCCCCCGACCGATTCGACACGTTGTATTGAAATCGCCGAAGCAATTGTTCGAGCCGAGATCAGGACCCGAGACGTCAACCCGGCCAGATTGAGTTGGGAAACAGAGCGAGGAAACTGGAAATACGAATCACAGAAAAACAGAATTCGCTGAGCCAGCCAAACACTGAAATTACCACTGCCACTGTGAGTACAATACAAAAAACAATATACGTTCGAACATGGTGCCTGTTAACGATCATCGAAGGAGGCAAGATCAAGGAAACACTGCGATCACGTCCGTCAGATGCGATTATCAACCGGTCGGAAAATTCTATTCTTGAAATATTGGAACGATGGATTGTCAACGTCGTCGAAATCGGTAATGGGAAAGCGAAGCCCTCAGTCATCAAGGGCTTGTGTAAATAAATCTGTACATACGATATTTATAATCTGTACGAAAAGAGAGACGTAGAGTACTGATGCTAAAAGTACAACGCTACTCACGTGCTCGGTGGACGAGAAGCCACTTCGAAACTGGCCAGTAGTCAATTGGTGCAACCAAATGACGTACAGAGTAGCACGCTCGGTAAACAGTATTCAATACCATGAAAAATGAGAAGATTCATAATGAGAGAACAACCTGGACCTATGCAAGTAATTCATATCATATCATATCATCTACGATGGAATCCATACGATTTACCTGGACTCATCTCGCAACAAAAACTGTCACCCTCTTTCACTGGATGAAGATTTGACGCTATTGGTACGCAGATTATTTTAAATTAATGTCTCATCAATATATTATATTGAGTATATTATTTCTGTGTCAGTTCCAACGATTGATTATTGGCATTGTAAATATACTTTTAAATCAGTCCTAATTCTACTGTATAATTTATAGAGATAGTCCTAGTCATACTTGCGTTTAAGATTTCAATAGTCGAGTACTTATTAAGTTATCCTTCGAAGATGTATCGGACACCGAGCAACGGATTTAATTAAGACCTATTCATTTAAGGGAGCATAGTGAGACTTCAAGTAATTTTTCACTTTTCGGTTTATTCATCTTGCGTTTAAACTAAGAAAAGGGAAGTATGTAAAGGAACGACAATACTTAATATTTAATTTGAGATTAATAATGATCTAGTCAAGGAGTGATACGAATTTAATGTTCAGTGCAAAATCAAAATGTAGAATCTAGTCAAAGGAAGAATCTAGTCGCGATCTAGTCGAAAAGTCATATTAAGTAACTTGTCTAGTCAGTAAATAACAGAATCTAGTCATCGTTCGCCGATCCAATTGGTGCCACGGATTTCAGCTTAGAAACAGATTGAACCCCGATTATTAGAATCTAAAGAAGCAAAAGGATACGTACTATAATTTAATTTCGTGCAGCATCAACGGGGCTGTGTGTACCCATACTTTCGTTTAGGCTTTTGTTTCTAGTCAGCCATACCTCTAGTCATCAGGTTTGCATATTGAATAAGTAACATAAGTACCTGTCGATTCATATTCTAGGAAGAATATGCAGGCCACAAGTATATGCAATTCTTGAAAATTTTCAAATTATGTCGCGTGCCATTAATTTGCTTGAATTCTTACATTGCAAAATAAATATCCGTGTATACGCTGCCATAAAAATGAAATTCGTCGAATCATTTAGATACGTAATAAATATTCGCTTTCAGTACGAGTCGAGAAAAGAATCGATTTAAGGAAATCAATATGAAATTACAAGCGTTTAGATAGTGTCTAGTCATACGCGTTAGAATACCTTATTCATAATTAATTAATTTAGTGAACGTATTGAATGTATGATCTCTTTTTCTATTTATTTCGGGAAATGTGCCAGTGATTATATTAATATGAAAATCGTACTAGTTTCCACAGAGATGTTTGAAAATAAACTTTAAATACTAATTAAATTTTCGCAGTACAGACTTACAATTAGACTCAGAAAGTTAACGAAGATATAACTTTTTTTGGAAATTCGTACGATTTGCTAGAATTTTATTAACATAATTTATAAAAGTGTCCCTAGCGGTAGCTATTTATTTCTTAAGGCTAAAATATATTATCCATTCCTTAATCATTTTAAATCGAAAGAAGTGTAATGATTTAGTGCAAAAAATGAAAACGCTCTGACCCGGCGAAGTATTACGCGGCTGTGTTTAATAATTAAGAGAATAATTTTATGAGTTAACTTACACTTCTTTTTAACACCTGAAAGTACAATTTTAATTTTATTTGGAGCATCTAGTCCAAACATATCGACTTCGGTCGATGTGTTAAATCTGTATACGTACTTTGGTTTAACTTGCGATAACATAAGAATTAATTTAATCAGAAGCTACAACGAATTCTAGTCGACATATTTAGTCTTTAAGTAATAAGGTACACCACATATAATTTATGCCAAAAATTATATATTTAAGAGTGATATCTAGTCAATGAATCCACGGGCACTAACTCGAACAGTTCAATTCAATCGGTTCCGAAATAGAGCAATGACCAAAATCAGCGTTTGATCGCAAACTACAAATTCTACCGTGCTTAACACGCGTTGCAGAGTCTTATATTTTATCGTGCAATTTTGATCTTTTAATTTTAGAAACTTAGTAGAGTAGATGATCTCAGTCCGTGGTCCCTAAATCTAGTCTAAATAAATAAGAAATTAATTTTATTGAAATTTAATTTAAAGTATTTGTAATGCAGAGTCACTGCACTTTATTTGTAGCTACAAGATAGTAAACGTATTTTAAATACAGTATCTTCTATACTGGAAGAAAATATTAATTTGTTAAGGTAGTGTATGAGTACTCTAATTAACTTTTTATATATATTAATCATTTAGATCGTAATATTATATTATCATTTTCATCGTCTATAATCATACTTCGTTAAATTGGTTTGTCATTATTTATACCGTGTGTTGTGCGTGTGGTTTTCAAACATTTATTTATTCAATATTTATTACAATTTCATAAACATATTTATTATCTAGTTTGCGTGTTACGTGTGTGCAGTATTATATTCAGCGTATTTATTGATCATTGAAAGTGTGTAGTCGATAATTTCATTTATAAACCATTTCTGATTGAAACTGAGAGAAAAAATTTTAAAAAGCATATTTGTTTGTAACGGCCGCAAATAACAATATTTAAAAGACAATCGTTTCCTCAAATTATCCCAGCACTTCGAATAAAATTTCAAGTGCTACATGTATTTTATTTATTATAAGAAGAATCATACTTTGCATGGTTTAGCTTGTACAATCCTTCATAGTCTTCTCTCTGAGGAGAGATTACTGAAGGGGTCCTATACAATTTCCTTCTAACTGTGTTTTGAGCTCCATTGGGCCTCATGCGCTGTCCCCACGATTACATGAATAAATTTGAATGATCGCGCAATTTTATTGTACGCCTTCGCTAGGTGTCACTAGCGTACAGTTCGTGCTGCCAGTAGCTGCCAGTGCCTCGATGCGCATGTAGTTAGGATTCGTTCGTATAAATTGGCGAAGTGTCTTTTTACCGGTTATAATTTCTTTTTCCGTTGCATTAAAATACATTTCACGTTTCGTTCGAACATCAATGAGTACGAATAAATATTAAGAACAAATATATCAATTTCTGTATGAACTAGTGAACATGTTTTTGAAGAATCCGTAATTAAAAATCGGACACCGGTAGTTTCTTGGACACCACGAACAGAAATATTGAGGTATGTAAAAAACATTCGAATGTCTCGATTTTTAGTCTTGCTTCCCTGTCTCTAATGCCTTCTTCAACGTAATCGGTTGTATGCGAACAAATTTTATTTGCGATGCAGAATTAATAAAACTTGATCACTTTCTTAAAGCATCGCCTTTCGATCGTTCAGATTAAGATATTCAGGCAGAGTAGATTAGGGTGTCGTTCTTCTGTTTGTCGATTTAGGATTCGATGTTTATGAAATGATTTGTCATTTTAATACAATAATTCTATAGTAAAATGTGCAAAATAATCTTATACGGTGGCAACGATTTCTCCTGCTTCTTTTATACTTTCTTGATCCTCTGCGCTATGGGTGATCTTCACGTAGATAATATATGCATACGTATAAATATAAAAAAGGAAGCGTCGCAGACTGTTGGGTTGCGATCGTGTATTTAGGAGTTGTTTTATTTTATCCATTGCTACGTGTATACTGATTTCATTCATATAACACATATAGCCATCCACGTGATCAGTCACTAACACATACATAATTTAAGAGCGTATACTATACTAAGAGTCTAGCAAGTCTAGCTTGAAGTTAGTTCCTATAACGTTTTAAACAAGGATTGTTTAATATGTGTATAATACGTATTTAACAAGCTAATAAGTAAATAATGTTTTCAAACGTTGATCACCATTCAATGATTGTGAGGCTCAACAAGGGATAACAATTCTACTTAGTTTTCAAGTAACCTCGAATATTCGAAACACATGTTTATTATTTTTAAATACGTGTAAATAAACTAAACTAAGATGATGCTGTCTAGGAGGTATAATGTATTGTTTAGAACAAGAATGGCTTGCACGGCTATTCTTACGAACGATTTGATGTTTCGTACATCTAACCTGCATAAAAACTGTGTTGCTCATTCTTATTGTATAGCAAATCCATATGTAAATAAATTTAATGTAAATACTAGAAGCCTGAGTAGCACCGTCGATGGAAATATTGTTGAAGATCATAAAACGAAGATATTGACAGTGAACGCAAGTGTTGACAGCAATGATGTATCATTAAATTTAGTGATATCTATCATTGATGATTTCGAAAAGAACGATAGCAGTATAACAGAAATATCAAGTCTGATGCTCTTGTATTCATGTGGAAGCATGCTAAAAAATGAGCCACTAAACATACGCCAGGAATTGGTAAATCGTGTTTGGAATCTTTTGAAGAGAGCGAAATGCCAGCTAACGATAAATCATTATCACGCTTTGTTACAATCCTACATTGATAATGATCAGATGATTGACCAGAATCAATTTTTGGAGGACATGACCGTCAAACCAGAATGTGATACGTATTCTTTATTATTGAGAGTACCGAGCACAGACAATTCTGGATTCGCTGATTCTATTCTATCAAAGTTAGAACAGAACAGTCTGCCCATTGATCAAAAAATTTGCAATGCATTGATGCATGCCTATGCTATGAGTGGAAACGTGGAAAAAATTATTAGAATCGCACAGTTAATGGAAGAAAAAAATGTCGAAGGGTTGCCTTCACTTGAAACTAATTTAATGTATGCTTATGCAAGAAATGGTGATATTGGAGCCTTAACTGATGCTTTAAAGAACACTGTGCTGCCTGTACCTCATATTATGAATCTTGTTAAGCATCTCAGTTTATCAAAAAATGGAATGCATATACCAACTGTTTTAAATCATATCCAGTCTGTAACTGTTAAAAGAGAAGATTTCATTAACACCGTCCTCCAGCTTATACATGCAGATCATGTTTTGGATGCGTATGAAATAGTTACTCGTGTTCCTCTAGATGAAAAACTTGAAGACGCAAGGAAAGCGTTGCTGTCACAATTTTTAGAGACAATTATTAAAGCCAACAAGAATCGAAACACGGTCAAAAAAATTGTCAACAGTATAAAAGAAAATTATTCATATCCAAACATTTGGAACAAAGTGATTGAATTGGCTGTGGAACAAAACGGCGAGGAACTGGCTTTTAAAATACTCGATGAAATGAAGGCAATGGGAGTCACTCTTAAAGCGGAATATTTTCATCCTCTATTTTTATACATTCAAAAACAAAATTTTAAACGTGACATATATCCTGTGTTAAAATGGATGCATACATTAGATGTTGAAATTGATACTGAGACACTTGTAAATTACGTATTTCCATGTATCGACCTTAGAAATGCTTGTACTGAAGCTAGAAGATTGTGTAATCACGGTGTTAAATCGGGTAATTTAATAGAACCACTTGCAAAGTATTTAATAGATTCAGGTAAATTGGCAGATAGCATGCATCTATGTACAGTGTTCAGAAAGAAAATAGACTGTCAGCCTATATTACAGTCATTGTATGAATATTATAGAGAGACGAGTAATATTGATATCTGTATAAATTTCTTATTTCATATAACTTACAACGGTTATGGTTTCACTGCAATGTTTATAAACAAATTCTTAAAGGACTCCAATAAACCAGAGATCATTGATGATTTATACAAATTTTTAATCGCATCGAAACATTATAAAGCAATAATATCTATCGTCGATGCAAAGTACATAGAACGCGAAATTTTAAATCTCGATCTTACCAAGGATTTTAAAAAACAATTGTTACTCTTAATCTCTAACATCAAGCAAGATGTAACGGATAATTGCAATACTAAAGCATACATTCATCCGCAGTATATGAATCTGGATCAGTTACGCGCGCACTTCGATGAACTTAAGGCGAAATCTAAAAATCATCGAGGTACCTTACGAAGATTGTTCATGGCAGCTTGTCATCATAATCAAGTCGAATTAGTAAATCAACTTACGCAAGAGATGAACACATGTAAGTTCGATTGGACGGCGGGTATGAGATTGAATCTGTTTGATCATTACGTGAAGAATGGAAAGATCGAGGAAGCTTTATCCGAGCTGACTGAAATCCAATCTAAATTTAAAGATTGTACAATTGATAACTTCAAAGTTCTACGTTGCGCGATATTATTAGTGAAATTAGGTAGAATAGACGACGCTCTTGATATAATAAATAAGTGTACTTCGGTAAATCATAAACCGGACGCACATACACAGATTGATGATTTACTGTTCCTGATGATACAAAACAATTCTGATCACACGTCTGCAATGGCTACTAGTCTCGTTAACAGAGGATATTATACCGATACGCTGTATGTGTTCAGGTATTTAATTATGACTCAGTTATTAAGAGGTAATATAGAACTTGCAATAGCATTATTCACAAGCTGCGTTAAGGATTTTAATAAAACGCCAGCAAAGCAAGAAGTTTTAGTAGAATTAATGAAATTAAGTTCAAACCCGTCTATGAAATCTGACTGTGATTGCCTAGTGGAGAAAGTCTACGAACTCATAAAGAAAGTTCATGGAAAAAGAATAGCTGATGTAAATCTTTTGATAGCATTTGCTCTGTGTGATAAAGTGCTAGAAGTAAAAGATTTATTAAAGGTAATTACGTCAGTAATAGTTGTAACTTGTACTTTTTTTAAATCAATACTACAGTCGCGCGTGAAATTAATTTTTCAGACGTCTGTTATACAAGATTTTCTTATATCACGACAATTTGCGTATTTAACAAACGATGATGTTATGAAAAGTACATTAGTAATTTTAAAAGTACTTGACAATAAATCACAAATATCTCCGGAATTTTTATGTAATACAGTTTTATGTATATGTGGTAAGTCAGTTTTGTTACTATGTGACATACATACACTATATAACAAGTAGACATAAGAAATATTCATTTAATTTATTTTCATACACAGAAAATCGAGGTGATTATGAGCATGCTATGGAATTAGAGAAACAAATGAAGGAAAAGAATATAAAAATCGATAAGTCTTTACAAAAGAATTCTACTAAAATTCTAAAATCTAATAAATACCCTGTTCCACCAGTGATAGTTGACAAAATAGAAGGAAACGAAATTGTGCAAAAAACTAATTAATAAACGGTCTTTAAATTTTCTTTTAACATGGAGTTATAAGTATTTATTAAGCCAAAGGTATCTTTTTTTATTGGACTGTAATTAGCGCGTTCTTTTTCTTTAACGATAAAATCTTCAACCTTTTTATGTTCTTGAATTAATTTCTCCATAGTATTCTGTAACATATTGATCTCTGCATATACGTCATAATGTTCCAATCGTTGTTTTATTTCATTATATTTAGACTGAATCGTTTTAAATTCTTCTTCATGTGCTAGTTCCTGTTCTTTCAACTGTTCACATTCCGCTATCAATTGCGATTGTTTCATAGCTAATTTAGCCTTTACACTATCCAGATCAGAAGTTACGAACTCGTTCTCTTTGTCACGCATTTTTTCATTAAGATCAGTGAATTCGCTTTTAAGCTTCTCCTCTAGTATCTCCATTTCACTAAGAATTTGTTGTAGTTTTAAATTCTCTTTCGTCAATCTCTCAAAACTTTTATCACTGTTCGTATACTCGTCATTGAAAGCTGGGAAACTGTTTATTAAAGCCATTTCATCGTTTCCTGCAAAATCGATGTCGATGTTTAACACACTTGAAATATTCTCCAGATATTTGACTACAGTGTTTTCTAATTTATACAATTTTTTCGTTTCATCGTCTTTATTTTCGTCGAAGGAAGTCATAAACTGTTCGATCATCTCTTCTCGTTTACGTAATTCTTTGTATTTCACTTGCTTTTCAGATTGTGTATCCTCTAAATCTGCTTCGAGTTGCTCAAGATTTTGTTCAGTTTCCTGCATCCGTTTCTTCTTCTCAGCCAACTGAGCTTCCGCGGCTGCAATGTCCATATTATCCTGTCTTATTTTCTGCAACAGATTTTCTTTTTCCTCTTCTGGAGAAATTCTGTGCTTCTCTTCCTCTCTCAACTTGTCTCTCTTCTCCTCTAGTTCTATTATCTTGAGATGTAATTTAACTGCCTCCTGCTTTAAAGGAGACAATGTTATTTCCTCTTCCAAATAAAGTTGCTCCTTGTACAACTCGTCCAATTCTCGCTGCATTTCATTTGCTTTCTCTTGTAATTTTACTTTCTCTCTCAATAACTCCTCATATTTCTCTCTCGTACCAGAATCCATATTCTCTATAAGTCGCTCCGTTCTCTTTCTTTCATCTTCCAACTGTTTCTCTATCTTATTCATCTTCTGCTCCAGCTTCTTTCTTTCCTCAAACATGTTTTCAATTTTCACTAAGTTTTGCTCATTCTTAGCTGCAAGTTCTTCAATTTCTTCTTCAATATATTCTTTCCCAATATCAGATGTCATTTTATCCACCACAATATTATAATCTGCCAGTTGTCCCTGTAAAGCTGTCAGCTCTGTAGCTAAATCTTTAGCTCTCTTATCATAATGCGTATAAGTAGCTCTTTCTTTATTTTGCTCTTCAATGTCTTTCATAATAACATTCATTTCCTGATTCAACTCTCTCATTTTCAATTGCATGAGTCCAATGTAATATCTCTTATCTTGGATTTGCCTGTAAGTATAAATTCATTTTGTAGATGCATTTAAAATGTAGAAATAAAGATTTAAATACCTTGTCATTGACAATCCTCTAGCAGTACCTGGTCTAATACCAGCTACCCCGTGTTGGGTAATTGGTCTTTCCAAAACGTTTATGTTCATTTGACCTGGCATGGAAAATCCCAAGTTATGAGCTCCAGAACTGTTCGAGCTAATTGTGCTCAATCGTGAAGTTCCTACAGACGTCTGATTGAACGTAGCCAAGGATGATGATGGTTGCCTTACCAATACATTTTGACTAGGTGTACCAGGACGAGTACTCCCTGGAGGAATATAAAATTCTCCTGACTCATTTTTTAGTCCTCTGTAAAATCTGTCAAGCTTGCTTTGTGGCACACTCGTCTGTGGTCTCTGCATAACTATGACTTATTTAAAAAGTTTTATCACTTTATTAGATGCAGTCACTTCAAATATAAGTGAGACTGCTTAGCTCTGAGACCAATGTGATTCTTTTTGTTTACATTCTGTTACTATAGAAACTGATCATATATATAATTGTATAAGCAAAAATATCTAAAATTAAGGAATAGGGAGATCATAATAAAATGAGAGGTTTGTGAGTTATACATTTATGTAAATTCACGTTACGTATTTTCAAACAATATTTCTTTTAGACTAATTTATCAATGCGACCACCGGTAAATACCGAGGAGATACTTTCCTCGGTTCGGTAGGTAAAAATTCGTGTCCGTATTTCGACGAAATCCGAGAGGTAGCGGTAAAGTGACGTTAGAGCAGGGTGAACAGTTGCTAAGCAACAAAGGTGACGCGCGTGGCGATCAAGTGGCGATGTTACATACACACCGTCGGTGACGGTGACGGCGACGCTGACTGCGGTAGCGACGCCGGTCCCCCAAACTTGAATTAATATACGGGAGTCCAAGAATATCTTCAGTGTGCCTCGGGATAGCCAGAAACCGATCGGTGTTACTACAGAAACTTACAGCCGCGGCTACGTTCACTCGTGGCATCGTTTATTCGTTTCCTACGCGTCGCTCTGTATAAAACGGTCCGCCGCTCACTCGTTCGTTCCGCGTACGCTCGTGCTCGCACTGGCATTTTCTTTCTGTTTTTTTTCCTCCGCTCCCCTTCTCGCTGCCCGTTCGATCACGCTGGAAATCGCATGCACGGCTGGCACATGTGTCCGTCGATAGCGCATCTAGTGCAGATCGTAGAAAAGTATCCGCGCTGCCCGGTAAACCGGTTTCACCGCGATCAAGCGGTGACCTCCTCGTGCACCCGAGAATGCTTTAAACTGTGACAAGTATTTTGTGCTCACGTCCGTAGATACTGTTTGCCCGTGCGTGCGTAAAAACGCGGAACAACAACAACCTCGCCGGAATTTCGACTTCGGGATTGAAACGCCGTTGCCGTTAGTGCGATATGGACGAAGAAGAAATCGACGGTGTGAAATCGCCCATCAAGAGGCTTGGCTCCACGCGGAAGCTGCTCGTTTTTAACAGTAAGTCTCAACCACGCACTTGTCACATTTCTCTCTTCACTCCCCGTCCTCATCTCCTCTTTCTCTTCTTTCGCGTCTCGCATTCATTCACTCGCACATCTCTTCATCTTCTTTTTTTCCCCTTTTCGCTCTCGGAGAAAGCGAACTTTTCCATTTGACATCCTGGTGCCAATCGCGAGCCAATTATTTTCTTACAATTCATAAAAATATTTTTATCCGCGTGAGAATCGAAATTTACACGCGGGCCGCAGTTCGAGTCGAAGAAAGGCAAATTGCCTTGATGAAACGCGTTCCAACGTCCATTGGGATGCGTGCATCTGCTCGATTGACTGAAAAAGTATAATACGTTCTGTTCATCCATCGATAGAACAGCCTGTCTGATAGCGTTTTTATCCTTCATTTTAATATACGGTATGTGCCCCGGCACGTTTTACATGGGAAAAGTTTAACGACTCTATGGCGAACAGATGTTAAAAAAGTTTGTTAGTATGTGCAACCAACGCGACCGTTGCAAGTGCCGCGGCACTATTGCTTTCAAAGAATGACGCGGTACATATGTTGATGTTTTTATTTCGAAAACATTGTATATTTGTGCATGTTGGCATGGTCCGTGTGTATCCCTAAGGAACAAGATCAGAACAGTACGGTTTGTGCAACAGAACGTCTCGTGTTACTCGCTGCCAAAAATGCTTAAATCCACAGAATTGTTACGTTCCTAAACAAACGAGTGGGGACAATATTTTTGAACCAGCAGTGCGAATTCTACTTCGTTAAGCTATCGAACGCGTTTCGTAGTCGTACGTCGCGTCGCGGCACCGCGAATTGCTATTATCAACCTGAGTAAGCATTGTACTAGCTGGGTAATTGAGTTGGGACTATTACACCCTCCGTGGAATGCTGGTGCATTGGAAGGTTGCGCTAGGCATTCCTAGTTTACTGCCGTGTATGTACTTGAGTTACGTTTGCATATGTTGTAGACTTCGCTTTCGCGCATCGAATGCTTACAGTACAAATTGCTACGCAGGCGAGCTTTTAATTTAAAACGGAAGAAATTCGTTTTGTTCGATTACCGAACGATCATGTAATGCTTATCGACGGACGCTTGGACGTCTCACGGTTGAAATGTTGGCACGTCACACTTGAAATTGCTACGTCCGCATATTAAAAGTCGTGGAAAGCAACAGGAATGGGTTTCACGGTATTCTACTACGTGATTCTCGACACTTTTAAAAGTGTCTGTATTCTTTCTCTACCATATATTTTATATACATTTCTAATTTCCAAACGAAAGTTCTTACCTTCGATTCAGTGTACTATTACAAGGCATATCATGTATAAGTCCGTTCGATAGAGAATGCCTCGAGAAAGAACGCGCGCGTACATCGACTGCCCATCCCCGTTTCCGTTTACAAACTTGCAGGCTTGTTTTTTTATTTTATTTTAACACGCGTTCCCTGTTCCCATCCCCTTCTATTTTCTCAGAGGCCGATGCGAACGTGCATCTATACGTTCTTTCATTCTTCAACACGCAGGCGCACATTCTCGTTGTTAGCCGCTACTCCTTCCACATAGTCATGCGTGACTGCGTCGACCGTTTCCTCTATACATTCTGACTTTTTGTGTTTATACTCACTGGGCTGCAATATTGTCTGTTTTAATATCGATTTCGTAGACCCGCCGCTGCCTGCGCGATGCTTGTCAGGCCGGTTAGACGCCTCGATCGACAGACACATTTGCAATTCTATTTACCCGCTAAGAATAGCTTAACAGAATATCCCATCGTAAATAATATTTATCGAATTTCATTTTCGATACGCGTCGTATCGATCTGTTCCATGAACGCGTTACGGTTGTCTCTTTCAATAACCCAAACTATGTTTTCGATTCGACTGACTTTTCCCCAATCTATAAATACCACTAACTTTCCTTCCTCCTCCCGAGACTCGGTTAGAACTGTGTACATCCGTACGAATAGTGGCGTGTAATTTTTTGGTGCACACGTGTAGCAGGCCATTTATTTCAGTTCAGCTCATTAGGCTTCCAGCAGGATCTAACGATGGGATTACAAAGAAACAACCCGGCCTCCCGTACGTCTCTTTATCATTGTTAGATTAATTAGCCCGTAGCGTGCGTAAATTGTGATCTGGGTGCACGACGTTAACCATTGAGACGAGCCGTTAATTGAGATGAATCGCGTGAAAATAGGATCGAACGCATTAATTCGCTCGTAACAATGATCGGATGTCGTGCACCCTGCGGGTGGGTTCATATTCTGAAAAACAGTTGCGGCGATGTAACGAGCACCGTTCACCGGATCGCGAGGCAGCCAGCGAAAATGTCACGGATTGTTCGACGGCACTAATGGAACTCGCAAACGAGCTCTAAAGTTGCACCAGTGACATTTAACGTCGTCGGTGGAAGAAGATATTCGTTGCAGTTTAAATACGTGCAGTCTCACGGTATTGGGATAAAATTAGACGAAGGACCAGATCAATTTACATTTCCGATAACGAGGAGCTATGAAGATCGCGGGCGAATCGATTGGTTATAACTTGACACGAATCCGTCGGGTCAACAAAGAGTTTTGGACGAGCGGCGCGGTAAGAATGCCAAGTGGTATTGGATTTGCACGGTTATCTGGACGAAGGTCGGAGCGATCTGTGGCTTTAAAATAGCGGTACTACGTAATGATCACATGAATAGAGATTCAATTTTAGAATAGTACACGCTGAATGAACGTCGTCTAATAGACCCGAGCCGTCTGCTGATTCTAAGGACGTTTCGCGTTAAAATTACCATTCAGCAATTAAAAACTGAAGGTAGCCAAATTGCCTTCGCGGTGCTTGAGGCAATTAGATGTAAATGTGATCCTCCGTCGCGCGGCAGGGGTTCGTAGAAATGATTTAAAATTTGAATTGGGAGAGGAATGACATTGGCTGGTGCTTATTCACCATAAGGTTAGCGACATCAATGAAATGGCGCGGTATCTCATTGAACCACTTGGCTGACCCTGCCAATTGCGAATGCGCTTAGGTTCAGAGTGCATTTTGCATAAGTGCCTCTACGATGTTTCAGATTTAATATCTACACACGCGGGGAATGAATAAAAAGACGCGTGGTTTGTCCACAAGATTTATTTCAACATCGACCGCTACGTAGAATTCTGAATCCATTTAACTAGGTGGGTTTGTCAATTAATCTTGTTCGGTCGAGTGACGTTAAGTGATCGTTGAAAAAGTTAAACGTTTGTTGACCGACCGAGAGGAGACGCGATTAGACAATGCGGAGCCGCGTGAAATAATTATGGCAACACGAATGGTGGCGCATTTCCACGTGGTACACGGCCTCGGGAGGAGACGAGCACACGGGCGCACAGGGAATATGTAACGTACACACACGGTGGACACGTGTATATATACTCTCCGGTTGATCAGAGTCACAGTCACGGTCACGCTTCGAGGGTTGGACGAGCCTACATATATAGTACGCCACGGTGGGAGAGCAACCCGGTGCAGTACGGAGTGTAACTATGCAACGGGAGAGACGAGGACGAAGGCAAAGAGAGAGAGAGAGAGAGAGAGAGAGACAAAAGCGATGGCGCGAGTAACGCTCATTGATTCCCCTACCAGCAGCGCGGTCATCTCTTTCGCACCGTTTCGCCTCGCTTTATTGCTATTATTTCATCTGTTTCCGCGACGTCTCTTTCCCGCTCGGGCCACTCGTTAAAACCGTCTCCCTCTTCGGGAAACGGTTTTATCTCTGTCGCTCATTCCCCGCGCCGTCTTTGTCCACCTTGCAACACGATATACTTTTCGCTCGACGCTTCCACAACGGTATTACGCGATTCAGTTGATTTCGAAACGTGTAAGTATCGGGAGCGCGGAATTTCTCTGGCAAATCGGTTTTCTACAGTCCTGTCCTCCTTTTTCCGTTTACAAGTGAAACGCTTTCAACGTAGAAAGTCACAGGCCAATTCGGCTTCGACGGCTACGAGCGGTGTTCCCTTTTCCGCTGTTTTTCTTCCCGTTCCCTTCCGCGTTGCACCAGCCAACTCGTACACGCCGTTCCCCGGTCGGGTGCGTATCGCGGAGCTGTCGCGACGCCTCCACCACTGTGGGAATCGTCGTTTTGAGGACGTGCCAGTGATCCACAATGGGGAAAGCAAAACGCGCCAACGAACACGCAAAATAACCGCGTACCTTCCGTTCAGTTTCGACTTTTCCTCGCGCGCGTCCGCTCGCCCGCCGAAGGTTCTTCCGTCACATCGTTTGCGATAGCATCTTCGCTAATTGTAAGTTTGATAACCGTGTAAGCCTTGAACACGTCGAAAGGACGAAAGTGTCGAAGCAGGTGACACGCGTAATGCTAGGAAGCTATCGTATGTATATCGTACCGTGTAATCGCGTGCCAAGATTGTGCACTAATATAATTCAGCGTGCTGTTTTATCGCGCACGAAAATACGATAATCTTCCGTGTCAACAGTCACGAGTATGTATGCCATGTTTACTGCTCACAATTAATATCGCCTGTAGATGTATGTACTACTCAGTCCAAATATGGAGACCGGATTATCAATGTCGGGCAATTGATAACTCTTTCCTTGCGTACGATCGGCTTAAATAGGAAGTAACATTTTATTCCGCGATTTATGCATCGTCGTGCGGTAGAAAGTTAAGTAGGAGCGGACAAAGAGGCGGAGGGCAATTGGATCCGGTGACTTACGACTGTCCGTTCGAAAAATGCTCCCCTGGACAGGAGCCCAAAACGTTGCACGGCAGAGGAGAGGAGGAAAATTTAATCTTTATCGAATATCGTATTTTCGAGGCGCGGCAGCGGAGATCGGTCGGGCTAAAGTCATCGGCCAAGGTACTTACTTACGTATATACACGAGAGAGAATCCTCCGCGCGTTCTGGAGGATGCAGGGGGTGGCGAGTCGGCGGAACGAAGAGGGAGAGAACGAGGGAGAGCGCGCGAGAGGAACCGGTGTGCATGGAAGTATATACACGGCGTGGTGTGTCGGCTGTGGCTCGTCCCGATGGAAACGAGGGAGAGAAGACGACGACGACGAGGAGGATGCCAGAAAGGAAGGTGGGGCGAGTGCGGAGGTTAGAGCACCGGTACGGAACCGACTGACGAAGAAGGAAACAGAGGGATAGAAAGGGAGAGGCGGACAAAGAGAGAACGAGTCCGAAGGGGAGGGAGCCGGTCGGTGCGAGCGAGAGAGAATGAGACCGAGAGAAAGAGAGAGAGAGAGAGAATCCGGTTGCCTGGCGACGAGCCATCTAGTTCGATCCCAGCCAGCCGACCAGCCACCCTCTGGGCGCAGGAGCAACGAGAGAAGGCGACTACCTTTGCCTTCGTTTCCTTTTTCTTGTCATTCTTAACTTTCCTGGACCGTGTGCCGTGCGTCTTTGTCCAACCGGTCCGCGCGTACTGGTCAGTACACACATCCTTGTCCACCCCCCGTGTTCTCTCTCGCGTGAACAACAGATAATACGTCGGTTCTCGGTGTACCGTACCAACGGTGTAGGTGATGGGTTTCAGTTAGTCCGGGAAGAGAGAAGTGCGCACGAATTTCAAGGCCGGCAGAGCGGACCGGGCGGGCGCTCGGATTGCGTTGCGTGCAAGCGCGTGTGTAGTGCCGAACGGCGGTGAAAAAATTCGCTTCGACTACTTATACAGTGTTTCGTTTCGTACGTGAGGATGCGAGTGGTCCTAAGAGCAGCGAGCTGTGGGGGGAGTCACCCCTAAGAGAAAGAAGCGAAGGAAGAGAGGAGAGCACGGCCATCGGGCGGGAGACAAAGAGAGCAAGCGGACGAGCTCGAGAGAGACGGGGTGCAGGAGTGGTACGCATACGCGTACGCGTGGATGTTCACGCACATGACGGAATCAACCGGCGAACGGTGCTCGAGACGATGATGAACTGATAAAAGAGGAAGAGAATCTGCGAGGAAGATGACGTTCGGTCCTCGTGGCTTGCACCGCGGTATGGTGATCGATCAACTTCTGGATGTTGCCCTTCGCCGGAGCGCTACGAGCAAATAAAAACGCGGTATCTACATGAAATGCAGGAAAGAATCGTTACGGCGTCACGGTAACTGGAGTGTGTAAATGCTGCTCGTGAATCGAATCGATTCCACGATTGACGAAAACCGCTGGACCGTTCCAGAAGCGGTGGTGCATCGCCGGAAGCGCGTTCTGGAGGAAAGCTCGAAGATCGACCAAGTAGAAATTTCTACGTACTTGGTCGAGTCGGGCGAGGATTCGCTCTAGATTCTCAGTGAACGATATAACGTTAATCGATAATCAACGAGCCACTCGAGATCTCGCGGTAATTGCTGCATCCGAGAAATGTTTTAAAAAAAGAACCAAGGGAGGACGTGGCCCATTGAAAGAGCTTGCCAACTATAACGGATCTCGGGTCTCTTTTTTCACCCTATTTCCCACCGCCTCGACCCTCTCTTCGTCTTTTTCTTCTGTCTCTTGCTCGTTCGTTCGTCACAATCAACGTGAATCGACGTCTGCTGCAACATGTTCCAGTGTATTATCCAACAGAGGAACGGATGGATTCATCCTCCTAATCCAGACTCGAAGGACGTTCTTCCAGGTATGACGTTCATCCAGACAAATTCTTTCGCCTCCTCAAATAGTCAAGAATGCAGCTATATTAGACCGGACATTGTACCAACCCTTTCAGATCTCAAATGTAAATAGTACCTTTCTTTCGAATTCGCTCACTTCTCTTTAATTTATTTATTCACGTTCAAAACTGTAACTAGAATATTTTATTCAACGCCATGAACAATCGTTACGCAAGTTTCTTTACGGTCTCATCACCCCGGTCATTGTAATATAATTCTCATAGGCTGTTCACGGCATTTACATAAAACCAATCTAAAGGGTAAAGAGAAAAACGAGGGTTGCGCATTTCCGTTCCAGTAGAATCGAGTATCGGGAATTGATTTGCTCCGTAAAATTGTCCTATGACGTTCCTGCGCTTTTTCTCTCGTCCCTTTGTATATTGTTCGTTTTATTTATAAGCATCTCGTACACTTTGATTTGAATATTTTTGCGCGCATTAAACCATGCGTCCTCCATTTGTTCATTCGTACCACGGCTCTCGCCACGGTGCGTTTGTACAATGTGTGCGTTATACAATATTGGAAATTATAGATATGCTGACATTCAATGCCGGCGTATAGAATGGTGCGAACATTCGTATAAAATGTATAGAATTTCTTTCGTCGCGTCGCCTGCGCGCGAGAAAATCGGAGTAACATCGAACGTCAGAATGATCGTCTTACAGACTCGTTCAACGAATTAATTAATAATATGAAAAAATGATACGTTAAATTGCTCGTAGGTACAGTTGCCGAATTTCCAACGATCTTCCCGAGAAATTGGCATCTGAATTAATTACTAAAATTATCCAAGGCCCCCGAGTACACAATTAAGTTCTCGAATCTCGGAGGGGCCATTCGATCCGCGATAATTACGTTCGCCGGATGGTAATTAGAGTACGTCTTTCATTTCGAGCTTTGTCTCCGGCGTCTGTTCGAAAGTGGTTAGAAACAACGTTGAGTGTGCTCGCCATTTTTTCTCTCACTCGTGTCCGCCTCTTCTCTTGAGTTGAATGCACCGCAAATGGCATTCGCGGCTCGACTCCCCGTGTACGTTTTCGCGTCGCGATCGGATTCTCCGATTACGCGCTCCTTTCGTCTGGTATTCTTCAGCCCCCCCTTAATCTGTCCTCTCACACGTTAATTGGAAGATGATGAGGATTCAACGCACGAGGGACCTACTAGTTCTTGAATATGTAGGAGGCGTACATGGAATAGTTTGCACGATTTGACGAGGGTCGATTGTTTCGATAGGGCCGATAATTGCACCGGCAAACACGTTCAGCTCGCCGGAATGAATGAATGGGTGTGCCAAGGCAATTTGCCTGTGCAGCTTACGTCCGCGTAGCCACCGTTCGGAGCCGATTCTTTTTTCGAGACTGTATCAAAACGAAATCACGCGTTCCGTATCCGTTCTCTGAACGCTTTCGTTCTTACCATATGGCGTACAAAGCTCTAGCGGCTATTATAAGCTTCCGGTTGTGGCGTTTGTGAAGGTCCCCACACCGTGCGGCGGAGAAAATCAAGGGAGACCCATATGGCTTCCTTGTTGGTCGCCACTTCAAATTTCTCTTCACGAGAAGGGGGTCGTACCGGGCGTACCGAGAAGAATTATTCATAGAGGTTTCGAAGTCGCTCGCCTCGAGAATCGTTAGTCCTCTACGCGTGATTGCGACGATTTGTTCGAGAGGCTGGAAGAAATCTTGATAATTGGCGCCGAGTACACGGCTAATGGGCAATTTTCGCAGCGAGACCGTTCAGAGGGCATCGCACTATCGTTCTTCAGTCTGCTATCGTAGTTTTCATTCAGCTGTGCACACGCGTTTCCATACACATGCGAGCCGTGCACCGCGACACCGGCGTGTATTGGAATTATGATAACGAAAAGCGAACTGAACTGGTCGGCGACGCAATAACCATTTGACGCTTCCCTTCAATTTGTGCAGGAAGGAAGTTGATAGAGGAACGTTGCGCTGCATAACAATTTATGTGCGTACGGCTCGCGTCTCGACGGTTTTCTATCCTCGTCCAAAATATCGTCCAGACTTCGAATAATGAGGAAATTTTTCAAACAGTTTTCCAATTGCTTTTAATCGTCGAAACCCGATCTTGTTGCTTTCGATAAGAAGCGACGTTAAGGATGTATTGGCTATACAGTCAATCCCAAAAGTTTATGTGCCTTAGAAAAACGCATTTCCTATAATTAAAAAGAAATCAGACGTCGGAAGAATAATGCTAATAATAAATAGCTACGTGCTAAAAAGTATAGAAGGAAATATCCAATTAAGTATTGACGCTGACGAAAATTTTTTTTTCTTCAAAATATCGAAAATTTTTAATCAAGAATAGTGC
>NW_017135664.1:145337-160774 GCF_001652005.2 Ceratina calcarata | reverse complement strand
TGTTTATTATTAGCAATGTTCTCCCGACGTCTGATTTCTTTTTAAAAAATGTGTTTCTAAAGTGCATAAACTTTTGGGATTGACTATATAGCCAATACATCCTTAAACGAAATCGTTTAATTTTTCCGGTGGCTGAAAAAAAGAAATTAATTGAATAAACCCGTCAACAGTTTACACAAATGACGTGGTTTGCTCGTGCGACGGTATCGCGAACGATAACGCGGTAATTGGCAACTAACTTGTTAATTGCCGTGGTCCACCCCTTCCCCAAATCTGCTCGAACCGAATCACGTATACATATTCGTCCGGTGTATTGTTCAATGCCGCCTGAGTCTCCGAAATTGGATTAGCAACCGAGCCAAACTTCTCCACGAGGCAGATATCTAACTAAATTTCGTGGCAAGAATCTCGTTCGCGATTAAAATGCATTTCTAAGCGGCCTGCTTTTCCTTCCTGATAACGTCCTCGCGATCGTTCTTTCTTATCAGGAAGCTGACCAATGTTCAGCAGTCGGAATCAGCTCGTAACATAAATTAACTATGTACACAACAGATACTTTATCTCTACCTTTATTTTTTCAAAGGACGTTATAGATTCTACGTTTGATAACGATCATTAATCTCGTTTCTCTTTATCTGTACATCGTTCGCGAAAATCTCGCAATAGTAGTTCTAGATCATCGCTGCTGCTGTTGGCTCGAACGGCATTCGCGCAAGTGTAAACTCGCATACGGTCGAGCAAAGTTAAGACGGATGTGTGTACGTGCACATGGTGAACACATAAACGTCTGGTAATGTACACAGTAGGCGTAGAGAGGAAGGCGCGTGCGTGTAGGCCTCGCTGGTAATTGTGGTTAATTTAACGACAGTCAAAGCAACGACTGCCTGTCCTTACTGGTCAGTTCACGCGGCCAAGTCCCTCGCTCCTCACGATCGCTGGTGCGATATAAGTACTCGCGAGTGATCAAGACCGCAGGCCCGCTGTTATTTCTCCGAGACGTTTCCGTTTTCGTGGTCCCAATCGCGGGAGACCGTGTTAATTCTGTGATCCGTTCCATTTCGTCTCCGTGCGCGAGTCCTTGACGATCTCGGAGTGAGCGATACGTACCCAGTGGACTTTGGGGTGTCGACAGGAAATGATCTGGTCCGGTGAATCTCGTGCATGAGATCTAATCAACAGTTTGCTGTGTACGAACGTTCCTTCGTTGTACGTACAAATGGTGTCTCGATTCTTGGCTCGTCACGAACCCGTGCTAGCTGCCAATTGGAGTATTTGGTGCAGTGATCAGAAATCCGTTTTGTCATTATTCTTGTCTGTATAAAGTATCGACGAGTTTCATGAATGGTTTTATCTTATCAAGTATTGTTCACTCGGTCAGTACAGATTATTCGTCATCTAATGAATTCTAGTATCGTTCCTTGTTCACGGGAAAAAAAAAAGAAACATTAGACCGTCCGAAATAAAGACAGTACGTATCGGGACACGTGCGCGTCGATATCTTTCGCAGGATATCCGGCGAAATTTCGTGATTCGCGAGCGAGGAGAGAGGCCCGTTAAATCGTGCGGCAGGTTACCGATTTAGCACATAAACTCCCTCCGAGTTAGACACGTAACGGTCGTGTTGCGAGCACGCGTGTACACACGTTCGGGTTCGGTAATCAAAACAAGGTCGCTTTATGCGCCGAGCGAGACTACTTAACTGACTTTGCCAGCAGTTCGTCGTTGTTGTGAAATTTCCCGAGGCCTGAATGGTGTTTCGCTGCTGGAAACACGTGACATTTACGAGCGGGAGGGTCCCTGGTCTCGGTGAACGGACCGAGGAATCTATCTGATTCGCGCGACAAATCGCGAGTGAGACGCGTCTTCGCGGTTTTGCATGAACCGTCGAGTTCGTCGGGCGATCCATGATCCATCGCCCAGTTATCTGGTAAACGACACGGGGACCAAGTCTCTTTCTGAATTGCCACCTGTGCGCGTGAACTCTCCGCGTTCGCGCGCGGTGCATAAAAGTGCACTGAGTCATCCGGGGACCATTACGTTTACGTTCCGAGCGGGCAGCATCGGCTCGCTGTTGCTGGTCGCGAAATCATCGTTGCGATAGAATCGAAACTCGAATCGAGGTAAAAAGTCCCGAGTAATTGCCGGTCTACGCGCAATTGAAGTGGAACCGGCACGTACCGGGTGTCGGGTAGAAACCGGGACCGAAGACTTGACCGACTCGTTCTTCAATTGATCGATATAATAAATTGAATTCAATTCGAATTGATTGATAAAGCGATCGTTGAATTTGAGATGCAAATGAGCGTAGGATTTAGAAACTAGACCGGATTATGGTTGTTTCCTGAACGAAGACAGAGAAAATTGATACTGTGTGAACTAATTTCATGCTTGCACCAGGTTCGCCCATAAATCTCGTGTTCTCCTTTTATCTCAATCGTAATTGCATAATGTGTGGAAAGAAGCAGAGGTTTCATAGCACTATTCAGGGCAAATGTTTATTTACTACAAGAAGCAATTTTTATTGGCTATTCGTAATACGAGCATAATCGTATTATAATGCTTTTTTCCGGTTCGTTTATTTCCTCTTCAAACAATCTGGAAATGTTGCTTTATCGAGAACTACTACACTAACAAATACCTGTACGTTGTTAGAGAAATAGAACTATTATTATTACCAAAGAGATCGAACCGGATTTATGGCACAATAAAGAAGATCAGTTATGCGATTCCTCATATGAAAACAAACTCTCTTGACCAGGGAAGAATTTTATTTTCTTCGGGTGTTCTGACATTTCTTGTATTGCGTAGCGATGAACGAGGTAGTAATGAAAGTTATAATAATAATCACTCTTTTATAATGTCCCATTTGATCAGTGTCGTCTTAGAGGAGACCTATTAAGGCCGTCCACGGGCGATAATTTAAAAATAATAATCCTTTGCGTGGTCATCGCGCTATGAAAACAGTGTGTTGATCGTGTTCTTTGAGAACTTCACGCACAACATGCATCATTGTCTGTTGTGGCCTACCAGATCCGATAATTGCGGAGCGTGAGCTTTCAACACGGCCGCGTATCTAGCTAGGCCCGTGCTCGCATTCTATTAACGGAATCCTTTCTCAGTTTATAACGGGAGCGCACAGGAGCTAACATTTTTTCATGTCGCCGCGCTTTCAATTTTCTTGCACGCGATTACGAGACCGCACACTCTGGTGACTCGCGAGACGGTTCCACAGATTTTGTCCGACCGACGAGTCACTCAAATAATTTCGGGAGCCATCGCCCAAAACTTCTTTGTTCCTGGGTTATTTTCACAGCGTTCGACTAACGGCTTAACAAATTTTTTCTAACAAAGTGTGATTACGTATAAACGGTTGCACAACAGGAAACCGTTACCTCAGGAGATACCTTTGTATTAACTTCGCAAACGGGCGCAGATAAGAGAATATATACATGTAAATGTTGAAAGATACCAGTGGTAATTTGTACACCGAAATATAGATAAATGTCAATGCTTTTTAGTAAATTGCGGAAAGTCGCTGTACAGTGCGAGTTCAACTTTGGAGCTTACCCATTTCCACGCGCTCCTGGGACAGATAAGGTTTCTCGTCGATCATTTTATCGCTCCATAACTATTATTTTAATTTATCTCACATCATCGCCACCGGCTGGTATTCGATTAGATCGCCAATTCACCATTGCAACGAGTAGACCCAGATTATAGATACAGACACGTTTCTGAACTCCCCTGAGCTTTTTCTGTTCGTCTACCCTTCCTCAGTGTAATTCCGATCGTTGCCGTTTTATCAGAAACCCATAATTCACGGTTTGTCGACTAATGCCAATGAAATCTAGATGCGAGCGAACCAGTCGAGGCCGAGGGTTGCCAAAGATCCCGACGAGCGGTTCAGCTGCGACCAGCATGATCCCAGAAACCAGAGGATTTAATATAAACGACGACACGTGTCTCGTTCACGGCTATAATTGTTTGAAAAAATTCACGTGATTCTCGATCGAACGCTTTTAATTCCGCGTGTGGTATCTCTACGCGCGGCTTATGCTAGTGGGAGAGAAGTAAAGAGGAGAAGTGATTTGAGAGGCGAGGGATAATCGCCGCCGGATCGAAGAGTGGTGGACGGATAACGCGGGAAAAAATGTTCAAGCTCGCTGGACGACAAGAATGGGAGGCTTCGACGAAAGGTAAAGGGCGCGGGCGCTTACCAACCGTTTTTTAAAACCATTTATTCCACACGTGTTCCCTTGATCCGACAAACACACCACCAAATCCCCCTCTCCCATGAGAAAACGGTGCTCGATCGTGAGACTGAAGAAACTGCAGACGCACTCGTATTAATCTGAATACCGGACGCACTTTCTCCGATAAAACTGTGTCTCCGGCAAATTCTAGATCCACTTGCAACTTTTGACTCGGTCTCTTTTCATAGAAAATCCTGCGTGAAAGTTAGGAATTCGTTTTACTTTTTGAATAACACGTCTGTCATGAATATGCATGCATGCAGCTCGTAGGGGGAACTGTTCGCGTTGCAAATGGACTTGGAATTGATTTCACTTTTTCGTTGAAAACAACGTTCGAACTTATTAAGATCCAGTGGGGATTAGAATCATTATTATTAGAAAAGAATTTGCATTAAGAGCGACGTGACGACTGGGAAGTATCATCGCGTGGTTCATCGGTGACCTACAATTTAATAAATCTCACACATGTGCGTCGCAGATGTTAAATTACGTGTCAGCCACGGCGAGCTGTTTCATCTCGCCTGGCGTCAATTTTTTGGTTCCCTTGAAAAATATAGTTACGCGTCCCTTGTTCTTTGTATGTAGAAGGTGAACCCGTCGTTTGTTGCGTGTCACGAACCAGCTACGGCGATCCGTTTCGATGTTAAAAATATACCGATACGTGTGCGCGTTTGAAAACGAAAAGTTCTGCCCGTGGATCACCGGTGACCCACGCAGGACGGAACTTGTTGGAACTGTTAACTCGATCGTTCGTGTAAATCGAGCACTCGCGCTGCACGTTATTATTATTATTAAGGTCGATTATGTAACGTCGATAACCATGTAGAGCATAAAGGGATGCGTGGCTATTATTAACGTATAAACATTTTATCAATACAAACATCACTGTGCGTTGGGAAAGCTTGGAGCTCCTCCGCTCGACGAAAGTCGCGTTCACGTTTTCTTCTTCGGTTGCTTCGGATCGATCAATATTATACAGGGTTGTCCAGATAAATTCGTTTCGGGCGACTCCTTTCCAGACCCGATTAAAGAATTATGATTAATCATTCAAAGAGTTCCAGTCAAACGTATTAGATCACGTTTGGTGAATTAATTTTGCCGGTTTTGAATCACCCGATACGTAGGCCGAAGTGCGTTTATTTACCTTGTTAGGCGTGTGGGCGATTCATGCGTTCCGACCCCTACGCGGGGTCGAAAATCTCGTGGCCACTTGGGGAATGAATCACACGCCACGGAAGTGCGGAAAATCGATACGACCTACGCTCGGATCGGGAAGAAAAAGTTGAGCAAGTTCATACGACGAGGCGTCCGAGGGATAACAGCTTTCTTCTTCTTCCCCCTTAAAAAAAAAAATACCCGACGCCATATGCGAACACACGTGGTTGTTTGGACGATCCACTATTGGGTCTCGTTCATCTTTCTGAGAGCATTTAGTCATTCCTCAAGTTAATGGGAGTTGTACAAATCCAGATACGACGTGACACTTTTTTCTTTATATCACGAAACAGAGAAGTAGCTTATCAGTGTCTCGCGGATATACAGACGTATTGACGTTCATAATTTTATCGTAAGCGGTCGAAGAAGGCAGGTGTGCGTGGAGAAAAAGAGAATATAAGACCTTTCCAGTGGTCCCAAAAGCGGCAAATGCGTTGGTAACACGAAACGCGAATCGCGGTGAAACGGTCGGTCGGTCGGTTGATCGCGATCGATTAACGAAAAACGAAAAGAGCCAGTGGTGAGTCTTTTATTTGTACTCCTTTCAGACATACGGCTGCAGCTGAACGAACAGCTGAGATGTCTCGACATCAGGATGGAGGCCCAAGTCGCCATCGTGGCGGAGCTTCAGGATTTTTTTCGAAAGAGAGCCGAGCTCGAGCTCGATTACAGCAAGTCCCTCGACAAGTTGGCCAGAAGCATACAGCTCAGACACAAGGAGCAGAAGCAAAAGTACATGTGTTTCCCAATCTTATCTCTTTAAGCCGACGCGCTAGTTTCTGTTACGCCTCTATCGCGAATTCTCAGAGGAATCAGTCTCCTTCGTTTTGCATCGCTTTTTTCGATCCCTTTCGAGCGCTACATGTTAACGGTACACGATTTCTAGGCGAGAACAGTGGCCCCTATTCTCGAGCTATGCTTGCTGGCAGCAACTTATCAGCGAGACCAAGTCCTTAAGCAGGGATCACGCAGCTCTGTCCGAAGTGTACAGCACGCATCTCGTCGGCCGTCTCAACCAGGTGATGGAAGACGTTCAACGGATATACAAACGAGTGAGTATAAATCGATTCCCTCAGCACGCGATGAATTTGTTCGTTTCCGCGCGTATCAATAGCTCCTAAACGGCAGGCGAGTCAAAGGTTACGATGGCATTGATTTCAGTGCCGGGAAATAGGCTACGAGACGCATGAGGAGATCCTCCGGGTTTTGGACGAGTTGCATATCGCGATGAAGACGTATCAAGCGTACCTGACAGGGTCACGGCAAGCGGAAACGAAGCTCCGCATCGCGGAACAACAGCGTAGCAAGCTCGAAGTGGCAAATGCCCCGCCCGAGAAGCTCGCGCGCAGCAAAAAGTATAAGCTCATGGAAAAGGAAGTGAACAAGGTAGGCCAGACTAGAGATAAAAACCCATGGAGATTTCTTTCCCACGTTTCATACGGAGTGCGCTTTCCGATTCGTTGCCAATAAGATTCAATAAAAAATCTGTGCACAATTCTGTTGCTCAACACGCGCGCGTTGAAAGGAGGAGCGAGCCGAGTGAGGGGCTCCACCTGCTACCGGCGTATGGCTGAGATAGGACATGATGAGAAATCAAGGCCAGGTCGCCGCGGCGGGTGCTCACTCGCGTTTCTCGATTCTCTCTACTCCGCCGAGCCGAGCTCTCTTCTCTGACTTTCTGACCCTGGAGGGGTCGAGTGTACTTCTAGACGCGCGAGTATCGATTTCCCTCACGATGTTCTTCTTCCACGGAGTATACATGAACCGGCCGTTCCGCGGTGAATAAAGCGGGCTTCCATTCATCGCGCCGCGTGAAAATTTCATGATTTTAGAGAACCCCTTTCAATTATCCCATTTAGGTGTTTAGTCTAAGGGGTGGAATTAATGAATTGTATTGGCTCACTGGAAATAGAAATCGAAATAAAGATCGATTGAATTCACGAGAGTGGTTCTTGTTCTGTGCAGAGGAAAGCGAAGTACCAGGAGGCAAAGCTGAAGGCCTTGCAAGCGAGAAACGAGTACATCTTGTGTCTCGAGGCGTCGAACACGACAATACACAAGTATTTCGTCGACGACCTTTCGGATCTCATCGACGTAAGTATGATTCATTATAGTTCTGGTGTATGCCTCGACGTAGGCAACTAGAAAGTAGTCAAATATTTGGTACGCGATTTGTGTACTAATTACCGATTAAACATGCGACTCAGCGCGGCACTACACAGGCTTCTCGATACCGTACACCTGACTCAATAGTGGGTCACTGGATAGGTGTAGCATCGTCTGATACCGCTAATCGGCTTCTGTAGTTAGCAGGCAATTGATGTTAATTTTCAGTGTATGGATTTCGGCTTTCACAATTGCATCGCGAGAGCGTTGTTGATGCATTGCAGCGCAGAGGAAGGTAGACAGCGTTCGCTGCAATCTGGTGCTGAACAGTTGGCCAGTTGTGTCGGTGCTTTAGACTCGAGGGCGGATAAGCAGAGATTCTTGGAATCTCATCACGCCGCTTTCATGATTCCTAAGAAGTTCGAATTCCAAGGACAACGAGGGGATGAGGTGAGTGGAGACTGTTTCTAGGCTCTAGATCGCGTTCGGACAATTTAGACTATTGACATAAAAATTTTGCTGCAGTCTCCTGAACCAGAATTACAAAAAATGTTGCATGCCGAAATGGAGCAACGATTATCCCAGTTACAACAGAGACTAACGTCGCTTAGAACCGAGTCCGAAGAAGTTTGGAAAACATTGGAAACGGCGGAGGCGAGTTTATTAGAGATGTTAACCGCGAAAGATTACGACTGCTCCAGGTATTTCGGTGATAATGCTGTCCCCACCTCCAGACCACCGGAAACGGTACAGATCAAGCTCAGAGCAGATAGACAGGAAACTGAAGAATTCTACCTCACGGTAAGTGTGATTCGAGGTGAATCAGACCTCCGATTCTAGCCAACAGAATAGCGAATATTTACTTGTTTCTTACAGAAATTCAGGGAATATCTTCTTGGAACCTCAAGAATAGCTAGGTTAGATGCAAAGCAAGAATATATACGGCAAAGTTTGTTGGATGGCTCCACTGCCAGTCCGAACCCATCGATATCGGCGTCGAAACAGAAGCAAGCACGAAGGAAACGAATCGGTCGGCTGCAGATGAACGGTCAACCAAAATTGTTCGGCGGCTCGTTAGAGGAATATTTAGAAAGCACGAATCAAGAGATACCGCTGATTATGAAGAGTTGTATCAGAGTTATCAATCTGTACGGTCTTCATCATCAAGGCATATTCCGCGTCTCTGGTTCCCAAGTGGAGATCAACAACTTCCGGGAGTGGTTCGAAAGGGGAGAAGATCCGTTGGCTGATGTCACCGACGCCTCAGATATTAACAGCGTAGCCGGCGTGTTTAAGCTCTATCTCAGAGAACTCAGGGAACCGTTATTCCCCATCATATATTTTGAGCATCTAATGGAATTGGCACAGTTGGAATCGAAACAGGAATTCGTTAGCAAGATGAAGGAACTGATCTCCAGTCTTCCAAGGCCAGTCGTGATAGTAATGCGTTACCTCTTTGCTTTTCTAAATCAGTATGTACTTTATTCTTCGATTTCAGAATAATATAATATTTAAATGATATATACATATATATCTCTTTCTTTCGTCAACAGCCTCTCGGAATTTTCGGATGAGAACATGATGGACCCGTACAATCTGGCAATCTGCTTCGGTCCCACATTGGTGCCTGTTCCGGAAGACAAGGACCAAGTGCAGTACCAGAATCAGGTTAACGAACTTATCAAGAACATCATCACGTTCTGTGAGGAAATATTCCCAGACGACATCGGAGGTACACAGTACGAGAAATACATCAGTAGGGAGCCGGAGGACGTGTAAGTTACAGTTTTTTTGACGTAGATTGCGATGTTGTTGACTAATAAATGATTGAAACGAACAATTTTAATGCAGAGACGTGGGAGACTCGCCAACGGAGCAGGTTCAGGAAGACATGGACTCCGAGGTGTATCCATCCGAGGACGGTGAGTGAGACCGCATTCATTCTCACTTGGTTGAATTCGGAATTCAGCAGAGCGCGATCTACGTTCGTTTTGTGTATTCCCAGAATCGGAAAACCTCGAAGCCACAGCACAATTCGATTTCAATGCAAGGTCCGAAAGAGAGTTAAGCTTCAAAAAGGGAGATACCTTGACTCTATACACACAAGTCAGTAATGACTGGTGGCGAGGTGCCTTGGCTGGTAGAGAGGGGCTTATTCCCGATAAATATATTATGATCAAGATAAAGTAAGTGCGATTTAATCACACGCAGTCGTGAATTATTTCCTACGAGAATGCCTTCTGTTAAACTTAGTTGCTGAACTTAGTGGCTGAGTTGAACGATTTACAAAGGGAACGAAGCTTGGATGAGCTCAAATGTGCTTGCCTTTGAGTAAAAGAAAGATGATGCTTCTCTAGGCTTTTGCATCAGATACTTTTTCTTTATTAATATCCTTTTTAATTCCTCCTACGTAAACATCCCGAATCCTCCACATCATACTCTGTCTCATTCTAACTCTACTATCGCGGGACTTTTATTGTTAGGGAACACGTATTGGTATTCAACTTGTGTAACAAATTGCTTACTCGTATTTTTACTTTAGAAATCTAGAAATGCTTGCCTATGCTCGCCGTAATATGATCTCTTATTAGTTTCTCTTTATAAAAAGACTTTTGTCGTCTGTTTAGAGATGAGGAGCGAGAGAAGGAGCTCCTGAAGTCGTCAAGCGAAGAATCGATGCGACGAAGGACTTCCAGCTCTGCTGATAGTATTCTTTCAAGTAACAATTCACCGCTGATGGGGCCGACCGGGAATCCGGCTACTTGGTCTTCCAGCACCACGTCCGACGTTCAGTCGACGACGAACATAATCGCAACAGACAATAGCAGTAACAGTGGCGTTATTCCGGCAGTCGTGACAAATGTCCAGTGCATCTCGTCGGCGCAACCGATCATCAGTCGAGAGGTACTGGAAACTACCGTTTAGTATGAACACCTAGTTCGATTATCCCCTTTTTTTTAATTTATCTTTTCATACATTCGTCTGCTTGTATATTCTCCGCAACGCACTCGGAAGATTTTAAACTTTTTAAGCACAAGTGCATGGCTATTGTGCTGTAATTCGGTTTCCTCATGATAGCGCAACAGCAGCGAGAAAGATCGGGATATGCACATTCGCTGTTTTGGAAAGCGCAGACTCTTGCCTACACATCACGCGTTTTTAATGGAAAGCAGCATCGCTTTAAGTCGTGGGACCAAAATCTATTCGTAGAATTTCTCGTTTATTTAAACCAGGAAATAAACGGGTGGTTCTAATATAATGTAAATTTTTGTACGCACGTTGTTATTGTCATATGTATTCTTTTTTTCTTTTTTTTCACACCTCGAGAAACAGTGCAGTTTTTTTTTTAAAGTTTGAAGATTCGATTCTCGTCATATAGTAAAAGGCCCATGGAAGCGGGAGACGTGAATCTCTGGCTATGTTAAGTTTAGTTTACATCGAGGTGGTACTATCTCGATTAGCTGTAATCATTTGTACGATATATTTGTAAATAAAATAGAAATATACGTGTTTGTTGCTGCATGTGCCTTGGTCTCTTTGTCTTGTGTCGCCTGTGTCCTTTTTGTTGTCTTGCGGCGTTCAATTTTTCATACATTTTTTTATACTGATAACGACTGACTCGATGTTAATAGTTGGGATGGTTTTTCCAGATTTACGTTTAGTCAGCATTTAGTTGACGAGCAAAAAAAAATTGACGTAGGTAGTGGGCGAAACGGACTAAAAACTGTTCGATAAAACTGCTGCCAAGTGTCGTGTGGTTCTGTCGTTTGTGTTTTTCGTTTCGTTGAAGGAGTGCCTCTGTTTAACAGTTCAGTTGGTTTGTGAATCCTAGCATTCTGTAAAACAATTTCAGTCTATAGATGAAACCAAAATGGAATGCTACTCGCAGAGTCTACTTATCCGGCGGATAATCTTTTGGCTTTTAGGTGAGTAAACAAGTGTCTCACCCCCTCGCACCAGACCAGTTAATTAATAATTAACTCTGTCGTTTTGGCATCCGTAGAGAGATAGGTATCAGCGCAAGGCGACTGTCACGTGTTTTACATGTTTGCCTGCTTGTATTCATCCTTAATCATTGTCAGTTTTACGAGCAGTTTTTAATTCTACCCTGGTATGGATATATCAATCTTTGTGCACTTGTGTTTATTCATTTCCTCGCCTCCATATTCATGCATGCAAATATATGGATTGCAGACCTATATACATATCTTCATCTTCTGTACACGTTTAAATTTCTTTCGATTTCTGTGTTAATATTAAGTCAAATATGTCGTGAAAAGTGATCGAAGTCGGATTATCAAGTTGTAAAAGTTGACGCTACTCATAAGTCGAGTCTGTCCATTGGTCAATCGTCTACGAAAATAACAGATTGTGATAACATTCCAGGGCACCCTACATACGCAATAACAACATAGAAAATAATATCTATTCCATAGCAACAAACATGGTTGGTAACTCGGAGAGCGTCAGTAGTTTCCCCATTCACTACGTAACAGATTAATTTTCGCCATCAAAAGCTTTCCTCCGACCATCTACGTCGGAACTTACAATCATTCTCACACAGTCGGAACTGTTTTCAGGAATGCTCGTCCCGAGTGACGATGGTATCTACACCTGAGAAGGAGAAGCACGCCTTCGCTTCGGATCACCGTGCGGATGCTACGCCGATCATAGTCGGTGGTAACGTGGACAACGAGAAAATGTCAGACTTCAGCGATTCATCGCAGCAGCAGCAACGGAGCGAGGACGTTGGCGAGGACATGGAACGTATCTCATTGATGAGTCTGGACGGAGGGAAACGTGGGACGAGCAGAAAACAACACTGGAAGTCGCAAAGTATGGGTGACACGATGCAACAGACGGGGAATACTATGCAAACCGGCACTATCTCTCAAGAGGAAGAACTCCTGGAGCAACCGACGTTCTCGGCGAATCGCGAGCTCTGGCAGAGACGAGCGACGTCACAGACACAGTTAAATCCGTCTGCGGCTCCGAATCACAAGCTCTTCCGTACTTCTCAAGAGTTTCGGGAGATGCGTCAGAAGCACACACCGGATCTGGTGATGGATCTGCCGCTGTCGGCACAGGACGCGAGCAAGAAATCCGCCTCGTCGAGCAGTTTGAGCAGTTCCGACGAGGAAACGCCTACACAACCGTCTCGCGCTGAGGCAGCGACGTCGCCTACGGGAGGACCCGAGTCTCCCGACATGAGTACGGCCGCGGAACGATTCGCTAAACAAAACCAGTGTACTCTGAAGAAGAACACGAAGTCGAATCCGGAGGCGTCGAAACTGAAACGCGTCGATACTGAGAACGAGCCCGAGCAAGAGACTGAGGAGATCGTCAGATCGGCCAGTTCCAATCAGTTGTCGGATTCGATGCCGTTGAAGTCGCCGCTCCCTCCACGTTCCACGCCGAAGATAGTTGCCAAGTTCGCGGACATGCACCTGACCGGCGGCAGTCAGGTGTCCTCCTTCAAGCCGCAGATAAAGGTGAAGCCAACGATCCTCAGGAAACCGGTGCTGCCGTTCCCGCATCCGCATATGAGCCCCGAGCTCGCGAGGAAAATCGAGAAACAGGCGCAGAGCGCTGAACAAACCAATTAATTGCTGCCCAGGGTACATTGCATGCTAGAGAAATACATGTGAGTTTTCATCAGCGTGGAAATAATTTATTTTCAGCGATCTATGCGTGTTTGAGTACGATTTGATGACGTGTGTTTGCCACTGACTTTCCATTGACCAGTCACTCCGCCCAAATCGCAAGGATACGAAGTGTGTTAGCTACTCTTACCCAAGAAGAAAGGAAAAGCCGGACAGCATCTGTTCATCGTCATGGAACACAGGTGCGAATTGTAATCGATTTCCCGCGCACCTGTGCGCCCCGCTATACGAAAGATCCGATGCTGTCCTCGGGCCGAGTTTATTTTTTCTACAACTATTTTCCATTTTCGCATAATTTTTTTACCAAATGACCCGCGAAACGATGTTTCTAGTCATCGAGCGACGATTGTAAAACGATGCGAGAAATGTGTGAGCGAGAAAGTACATCGAAAAAAGAAAAAAAAACAAAGCATGAAAATTTTCAACTTCAAGATTAAGTAGTTGTTCGTGGAGAGCGTGAGAGGGAGAGCGTGTGTGTGAGAGAGGGAGAGATAGAGAGAAACGAAGAGAAAAAGCAAAATGATTTTGTACGTTGGACGATATGTAATTTATTGCAAGGAATTCTTTTCTCTTCGTGTTATCAGTATGATTGCAACAAACGTGTTCGATGTTCCTTTAAAGCGCACGCCAGTGAATTAGAGTTTCAAAAAGAAAAGGAAAGAAACAGAGCCTTTTTCAGGAGCTTGTTCCTCGCGGAGGATGAGTGAGATAATTTCGGGACATCAGTTCTGTGTTATTACTATTATTATCATCATCATTAATATTATATTAAACATTATTAACACGTCACGAACGTCTTTAATAAGAATTATACGACAATGATGTTCGATATATTCGAGAATAATAAGTGTACAATAATGCACGAATATTTAACGGTTCGACGTCAGTTTTAGATATGTATCGATAATTTTATTGTGGAAAAAAAATTCAACGAAATAGGAAGGAAGCGATGTAACACCTCAACGTATTCATGCCCCTTCCTCGTATCCAATATAAAAAAAAACCATTGTACTCGTTTATCGAATAATATGCATATGGTATACGTGGTACTATATGCAAAGCATTTTACGAATAAACTGTACATCGGATGGAAAATCATTCGAGGCGCGTTATAAACAAGCGCGGTCCACAAATTAACGAGCGATGATATGAATTCAGTTAGAGGGTTGACTAACGTAATACTCTTTATAGTTACTGATCAAGTATTAGTACGAAATATTATCACATTATACCCACCGCAATAAGAAAATACCAAAGCCAGTGGATTATCGTCTTTCGTTCAATTGTATCATAACGTGTATCACACGAATACGACCGCTAGGATTCTGGTTCTTTTACGATGCGTTCGTTTTTACCTGCGTACATACGTAGTTCACTCCAGTGGTGAGAGTTGCACTTCAACGATCGTTCCAGTTTCCATAAACGCAGCCTCATGCTGACTTGTTAATTTCATCGGTTAATTTAACGTGTAATTTATAGTATCCATTCGTGCGAATATAAGAGCCTAATTTCATCCATCGTTATTGATCAGTTACTAATATTGACTTCAATAAAGAACTATGCAGGCTAGACTTAAATGTTTATAAAATAATCCTAATCTCTTACAGTTCTCACGTTATGTAAACTGACTTATGTACGGTAAGTATACGTATTTTTCTTTTATCAAATTTTATTACTGCAGGCTCCGAGGAGCAGTGTTGTAAGATTTGAGGAAATTCGATCGTTAATTAATTTCGATTGTACGAATCATGTAGTACAGGAACGTAATATTCCTGTTTGTATCGAACCAATATTTATGACCGAACACTAGAATTGAAGCCAAATGTCCGAAGAGTATCCTGAACGGTAGCGTAATGTATCCAATTTGGAACACTAGAAAACGAGAAACTAACAGTTTTATAGGATAGTACTATGCTGGAGCTAAAAGTGATGCTGATACGCGTCTCGGTTTTAATCAATCGCGACTGAACGTAAAACAAAAACAATTTACATTTCTTCTTGATCAGAATCGAACGACGTTCGAATTTCGAAAGGCTGCATAGCAGCGCGCCCATTCACGTGGTCATTCGCAACGAGAACCAGAACCAGAAGGACCTCTATAACAGTGTGAGTGACGATTCAGTGGATTGGTGTGGATCGTGTGGATTCAATGGATTCAATGATCCGTATCCGCACCATTCGCACGTGAAGAACGCTACTG
>NW_017135664.1:143440-144707 GCF_001652005.2 Ceratina calcarata | reverse complement strand
GAGTTCAATTTATTGAATATAATTGAAATTTACTTATCTTTTTATTGTCTATACTGTATATACTACAGTATGCTCCTCTTCTTCCTAAAACTTCCAATTAATTTTCGACGATTAATTGAACTTTACACGCTTTACACCACTTCGATCACCACGATCACCACTCACACGAATTTAAAAGGCAACCGACTTTTTATAACCTCGAATCTTTATGAAACGTGGTCTTTCTTTTCGCGCCAAATTCTGGTTGACACTCTATACGCATGTGTAGTGCTGTCACTAGCGCCTCCTACCATTGGTTAACTAACTAAGCATTACACCGACAGTAGCACGAATGTGGTAGTGCTCACGGACATATTTTAAAGATGTGGTTGTGATGTTTAGTTCGTGAACCATTGGTACGAGGCGCTACAAACTTTGCTTCAACTCGCCCCACTTAGGTTTGCCCCCCCAGGATTGGTGTGGATCGTGTGGATTCAATGGATTCAATGATCCGTATCCGCACCATTCGCACGTGAAGAACGCTACTGTGTTTATTTTTGCGTAAATTCAATAACATTCAATTGATTGGAAAAAATGGCTGATGATTTTGACGGAGACGAGTACGTAATTTAATAAACTGAGGACTAAGAATTGACACTTGCAGCTAATTTTGAAACTTTTTGTGATGACAATTTCTGAAACAACGTGTTCAATCATTTAAAGGGTAGCGGATGAGTTTGACGATGTCGATGATGATGATAACATTGAATTGGAACCTCAAGAAGTTGACGAGGAAAATATAGAATTGCTAGAAGCAGGTGAGGCCACAGGTGGAGTACAGAAATCGAAAAGAATCACCACGAGATACATGACAAGGTATCTAACATGAATTCTTAATTTTACTAGTTAATCTAAATATCGTTTTATAACGAATATATTCGTAGGTACGAGAGGGCAAGAGTGTTAGGGACTAGAGCATTGCAAATAGCCATGTGTGCGCCAGTAATGGTAGAATTGGAAGGAGAAACTGATCCCTTGCAAATTGCAATGAAAGAACTGAAGCAAAGGAAAATTCCAATAATTATTAGGCGTTATTTACCTGACAACAGTTACGAGGACTGGGGCATAGATGAATTAATTATAATGGATCATTAAACATTATTATTAAGTTGTATAGCATAAGTTAATTATTGAACACAACTCTCTACTCATTGTTAAATTTAAGATCTAAGTAAGATTGTAATAAACATTTTACTAAAGTACTAAGACTGTCTTTATACTTGTCCCG
>NW_017135664.1:114825-142469 GCF_001652005.2 Ceratina calcarata | reverse complement strand
TGATGATTATGACCAGATGTAAACACTTTGAATTAATGAGAAAAGACTGGTTCTTAAGAACTGCTTGAATTGTGAAAGTGTTGATTGAAAACAATAAATAGTATGTCTAAATGTGGAATCACGTGGACTGTTTTATCTACAGCCTCATCTGGCTTATACCAGATAAAACGTCCAAAAGGAAACACACGTCGTTCCGATGTTTCCAAAAGTAGCGAAAACAATTATTCGTTCACGAATTAATTACTTTTAAACAGTGAAATACTCTTATAATGATTCTGTGAATTTAAGCGGCAATATGACGTGGTAAGCAAATTACATGGTTCATAATTGGCTGCTAACCTATTCTGCTGACGCAGTGATTATTCAAACGGTATTGTCACGTAGGAATCCTTTAAAGAAAAATCATATAACTCAAAGACCTACTCCGGTACCACCTCTTTTGACTCACGCAGAGGATAGAGAACTGGATATTGCAGTTCAGAGGCTTATTTAGTAAGTATCGTTTATTAGTACAATTATATTCAATTAACTCTGCTCTGTCTTAAAAATGGTCTAATTACTTTTGAAGTGTCGAGGATACAATCAGGAAGTTGATAAAGGAAATGAAAAAATATGTAGAAGCTGTGATGTACCTGGACAAGTCTGACCAAAGATTAACGTACAATCTGACGACTTGTGGCTTGGCACATTTCGATAATGAATTTAGAAAAGTCGTGGAGGACTATCATTCAGTCACGACACAGGTAAGATCCATTATTAGTCGTTCGTATCAAATTGTAAATGATACAAAATTTTGCTTGTACGTGTAGATCGGAAAAACCGTGGAAGAGATGTCCATTCTTTGCCAGAAAACTTTCATAGAGCCTTTGAAAAAGTTGCGAGATGAATTTGTTTTGATCGCTGTAGCGATAGCAAAACGCGAGGAACTGGTAGCCGTTTGGAAGTGCTCTTACAATCGTGTGAAAAAGTTGCAAGAGAAGAAGGATAGAACTGCTAGTCATATCGCGAAACTGGAAAGAGAACGCAGAATGGAAGAAGCAGCTGCCAAGGAGTTGAAAACTGTACACGCTCAATTACTTTCAGAGTTGCCTACGTTTCTAGAGAAGAGATTAGAATACATTAAACCGAGTGTACAAGCTTTGATCATGATACAATTGGATTACTACGGAAGTAGCACGCATTTATTTACCCACCTAATGCCATTACCAAACGCTGCGGGATCACCGTCCAGCGCTATGATACCTGAGGAAGAATATCAAACAATAGTGAGCGATCAAATCAATAGAATAAGAGCTCTCACCATCGTTAAAGATCACTGAGAATCAAAACAATTCTACGAATAATTAAACGATAATTTACGTGTTGGAAACATTGAGAAGTTAACGTAGGTACGAATGTATTTATCACATGGCAGTATTTACATTGATATTAAAAAAGCATACATAAACTTAGGATGGAACCATTCCTTGATTTCGTTTCCATTGGGCACCAGTGCGGCGATTATGATTTGCACGTTTCGACTTCTGGGTATTCTTCTGTTGCCTGTTGTACAGAACATCCTTTTCTTGCCCTCGACCTTTGGGTGCGCCTGAGCAGCGACGTGTGAAAACATTATTTTTGTACTACACGATTCGTACAATGACGGAAATGAAAATAAACTTACCGATTACGTTCGGTTTATTGCCTCGCATCGCTTGCCTTCGTTGTTCTGCTTTGGCACGTACTTCTTCCGGATTCTGTACAAACTGATCTTTTCCATTCGCCTCGCCCTTTATCTCTTCGTCCTCTGAATCAGAGTTCTCCGCAGTTTCAACTTTCTGCTTCTTCCAGAAGACCTAAAGTTATTGTTTGCTAATTACTATTGTTATTATTGAAATAACATCAATTATGTGAATACGAACTCTTGGTGTAGTAAATGGTCTGGAATCTACTTCAATAGAATCATCTTGCGCATTCGTATCACGATCGTCGTATGTATCGTCATACTCGTCATCGTAAACATCTGCGATCAGACTGTAACTGTAAAGTGAATTTTGTTTTAGTCGTCAAATTGTTCAAACGAATGTACTGTATAATCATTACTCAATACATGTAATTGTTATTGTTAGAAATAAATATTTTTTTATGTTACGTTTATAATCAAGAATAATTATCTTCCATCGATACTTACTTTTTAGTTATGTAGTCTTTGGGTATTTCTATGATCTTTTCAGTTTTAACGTGAACATCGTTCTCGTAATTGTAATTATCGTTCACGTTCAATGTCTCAAAACCGCGAGCTAAATCCTCGTTTACGAAGATCTCTTGTGGAACGTTTTGAGAATCTCTAATTTTCTTTAATTCAAGCGGCAAATTGTCTTCTAACGCGGCGTTTATCACAGCTTCCGTATCGTTCTTGTAATGATCCAAGCATAGCTGTAAAACGAAATTTCATAAAATATGTTTGCACTTGATTTTATAACAGAATAATTACTTTGATAAAATGTTCATCCAAGTCATAAAAAATGTCTTTAACTGCAGATACGAGACAAGCTATTTCAACGGATTTATCTTCGTTCTGTTTCTTAGTAGGTTTCGTATCGGCTTTGGGTATCGTTGTCCGACTTAAAACACCACTCGGTCCGGCTTCCTATGAGAAAATAAGTGTTACAACAATTTTATAGGATTATGGAAAGTAATTTCTTTTTAGATCTTACATTTATGTTGTTAGAAATAATACTAAGCCGATTGTCACTGCATTTCCCAATTGTGTCGAGTGATTGCAATATGTAATCACGTTTTATCGTATCACTGAATATTCGTTAAGTATTCCTTAGAGAATAGTTTGTTAATCATTGTGATTATAATTACGCGACGTTGTAAGAAGGATACATTTCAGGACAAAGATTCGATATCGTATTTAAGTCTGTTTTAACAGGATAGAATTGATCGTAATCTGTAATAAATTCTTTTTCAGAAATTGCATTGGACAATAAATTAAGGTAATCATCGATCTCCTTCTTTATCGCTGTCTCTTCTATCGTAGTTCTAAACACAACATTACAATTATATATGTTCAAATACTCTCTATGCACGTAATAAATATATTAACTGAAATATTTATGAACTTACAAATTTGCCTGAAGATTCAAGATCGGTTCGTATATAATAGCCCGGAATAAAGATAGAATTTCAATTCTTGTTACGTTCAAACGATGTTTCAACTCCATGTATTTTGGCATATTTTCATCGTTGTATGCTAACTGACATAATGCTCTATACATCTCTGGAATTGTGCTTTCGTATACTTTAACAAGTCTAATAAACGTTAGCATGATTAGAAACAATTAGTATAAATCGATACGTAAGGAATACATTGCTTACTTGTTCATAAACTCTTCTCTGTGAAATATATTAATTGCAAGAACATGGTTTTTCAAAAACGCATTAATCGTCGACGATATATCTAATACATACAGTATCATGTCTTCCAACTTAAATAATGTAAGTTCGTTGGCATTATTTGGACGATTCGATAACGAAACTGCTTCGTTAGTACAATGGGTAGGATCATTGTTGAACTTCTGTTCAACGTTTTCATAAGCCTAAAATAATAACATCGATTAGAAGAACGATCAAGTATTACAAATACGTGAATCCATCACCTCTATAAGACAAGGAACAGCTCTCTTGAGATCATCGTTGTACCGCGGTTCTAACGTAAATAAATCTCTGAGTATGTGCCTGACGACTTTCTCATTTTCCCGACCGTAAAGCTGGCAGAGATCGAAGATGATTGGTATTGTGAATACGTAATTTTCGTACAATAAAGTTCCAAAATAAGCATTGCTCATATACTCAATCTTGCTTTCCTTATTCGTAATAAGTCTTGTGAAAACCACGAGTACATAATGACTCAGCGTCTCTAAGAGCTCCAGCATGTCTGGATAGTTTGAAAAATTTTCTATCGTGTAGAATGGTGGAGCATCTTGTAGGAAAGATACTAATGCGTTTAGTATCGAGTTATTGAATATGACGTTCGACCAGAATCTGAATAAAAGGTACACAGGAATAATGATGTAATGCATGAAAAATATATGTTAAGGAACACTATTGCTGCTCTTACTTATAATATGGGAGACAGAGTAACCATTTCATGTCTTCGATCATGTTATTGACGACTTCCATCCAATGTTCTTTTGCTCCCATAATTTCATTCCCATCCTCGTCATACAGTTGAGGTGTTTCATAGTGTAAGAAGATATAATCGCTTGCCCAATATTTACTCTAAAATTATTAGTATGAAAATATTTTATTTTACACATATGATACATGCTGTCTCTTCATTGAGATCAACGTACCAGAGCATCAATACTTTCAGTAACACCATCCGTCCTGACGGACAATTTTAGATCCTCCAATGGCAAATTATTCGGATTCTAATAAACAAATACGATATGAGCTTACTGTCAAATCTGTTCTTCTCTAACCTCGTAGCAAGAAACGATTTTACGACTGAGAATAAAAAGAATTCGACGAAGAATTACCTGATAAGCCTCCATGTTCGCATATGATACATTCTTCGTCATAAATACTATTGAATATAACAAATTAGACAATTGCAATAGCGTATAATCAATTTTTAAACAAATTCCGATTACAACAATGCGTGCGGTAAGTGCGATCCTCCTTCCATTACTAACCTACCCGTAAAAGTTGCACATCGCGAAACATTTGATACTGCGGGAAATCCCGGAGAACGAGCATTTTAAATTCATGAACGAATGGAGTAAGATTTTTTATGGTTTTAGTTTAACAGTTGCTTGATACTATTCAAAACCTCTGCTAAGATAAAGGTTATAAATAGATTCGTTTCTTGTGTAGCCGTGTTTTTGACATTTTCGTATTTCATTTGCAAACAATGTCCAAAGGCACAAAATTCTTTGTTAAACCGAAAGTTCGTTTCTGTCAAAATGACAACAGCGAATTAACAAAAGCACCAGAAGATACGAACATCTCGAAAGATGTTAAACAAATGATTAAACCGAAGATTCTAAGTAATGTAAAATTCGACAAAGATATTCGATTGATCAAATTAAATGAATCACCTACTAATAGAGCGAGCAACGATTCGAAAATGATTAATAACGCAATGAAAACAAATTCATCAGCTGTTTCCTCAAAAATGATTCGAACTTCACAATCCCTGAATAAAGATTGTATTGAAATAGAGAGTCATACACCCTTGAACGATGCTAATAATATTCAAAATATTAAAGCGAATTGTAAAAATATCTATACGCCCAAAGCTGATTCCTCCATCAGTGATACAGATATCTCTTTGGTCGAACAAAACAGAAAGATAAAGAAGTCAATTAGACCAGCAATAGATAATAGTAATCTTCCAAGAACAGATAGTACAAAAGATGAAGAGAGTAAAGAAAATAAAACAGGAGCAATTAAGAAAAGCATTAAAGGGTCAACTAAAAGATCCTCAGACTCAGAAATTTTGAAACACAAAGCTCGACTGTCTTCTGTTAATACTACTAAAAAGAATTCAAATCTCAGTAATAAAACACCTGTCTCAGTTAAAACCAAAAAGCATACAATATCTAAATCTAAGGTTGTCGATGTTATGCCTTGTTACAAATACAGTAAAAGTCCAAAGAAAGTAAAAACTCCAGCTGTTAAGAAGACTGTTATAAGAAATATTATTGGTCCTAAGATACAGGCTTATATTGGTCCAGGGGTAGTACACAAAAAGGAGAGTGATATAAAATTTTCTGAGACCGCCGAAAACGTTAATGTAAAACCAATTATATCTGGGGACAAATTGGCAAGACCTGAATATAATTCAATTATGTGTACAATCAATAAATTAAACGAAGTTAAAAAGCAAAGAATTGTACCTGACGTTGATCACTTACTACCTGTGTATAAAAATCTTATAAACGAAAAGGTATGAAACGAAACGAGGGAGGGCCTATGTATGCAAGATCAGCATAAAATCGATTTTTTTTTGTAGGTTTCCAGTGCCTTAGACTTTCCACTTGACGAGGCCGTCTATAAGAATCTGGTGGATCTAAGTATAGATGAAAATCAATTACCAAGTAGATTAACTCGTAGCAAGGATCCTGAGCCAAGGCAAAGGGACATTGTACCGATGTTGTCTGACTTTTTTACACCGGTACCTACCGAAGAGTACCGCACCGCCGTGTTTGCGAAACCACGGATCACGGAAACCGCGAATAATTGGAATGCCTTTAGAATAAGTGATCAAATATCTGAATGGAAGCACATACTAGAACATACATAGCTGCACGATATTGTACCTTTTAGGCGTAAGTAATATTTATTAATTGTTTGGGAAACATTTACTCCTCGTAAAATGTAAAGACCTTTTTAATACTCATTGGATAAATAGATATTTTGTGAAATAAACACGATATATAAATAAATATATACAATCAATGTATGTTTAATTTTTCGTTACCGTGAATATAGCGTTTCATTTTACAAGTTACGTAAAGCACCGTATGTATGTACGTTTTTCATAAGATGTACATAGAAAATGGAAAAAGTAATATAAAATTCGTGATACAGTTGGACTGACTAACAGACGTATCCTTTAACTAGGATTATACTGATAAAAGCTGAACTGAACTTATGCAATCGATTTACAAGTTTATATATGTGGGTGGTTTATAATCTCTTTGTTCAGAAGCCGAGACGATTTTCGTTAATCGTTAATAACGCGTGATTCACTGACTATTCACGACCTTAGTAATTCAGTTAAATGGAATAAATGCAATTTATGTACCAAAAGGATTCAAGTTCTTGTTATACTCGTCGTCGTCGTCATCTTTAAAAGGATTCGTGTCGTCGTCATTCTTAAAGGGATTAGTATCATCATCGTCATCTTTCTCTTCGGAGAACGGGTTCTTCGATTCGTCGTAGTCGTCCACCTCGAATGGATTGGAAGCTACGATCGGTGTTTTCGGTGGTACAAAAGACTTGGCAGGTGAAGATTTGGGTGTTATGCTATTTAGAATACGAGCCTCTCTTATAGGCACTGGCGAAGCTTTCCTCGAGTTGCCTCGCGGAGTCGATATACCACTGCCGCTGCCAGAGATATTCGCTTCTAACGACGAGGTATACAGATCAGTTTTGGGAAATGATCGTAGACGATCATCTGCCGTTGTAGAGAGATTATCGTAAGGACGACGAGTTTCTGTTTTCCCTGAAGCGAAACATTTAACTTGTAATTAAAAGCACAATGCGAGGAGTTTAAAAGAGAATCAATTACGGATCTGTATACCTGAAGCTGGATTCTTCCCTTCTATTAATCTTATCCTAGCTTCCGCTCCTGGTCCATAGTTCAATTTTTGTTCCTGGAACTTCATCGACTTATCGTTATCGGTGATCACCATCAACTTTTTAAAGACACCGCGACCGAAATAGTCGGCGACCAAAGAGAACGGGTCTTCAGCTCGGTCTAATAAACTATGAAACGTTTCGTGGAGATCTCGAGACTGTTCCTGCGCTTTTATGATGTCCAGCAATTTTTTATTAATCGGTAGGCAGGCCGGACATTCGTTTTCGTTTTCCGAGAAGCTTTGGAAACAGCTACCATATTGATAGAAATGAGTGTCAATCATAATATTTGAGATATACACATGTAGGCGGTACAAAATTGAACTCACTGTTGATGGTACGAATGTTGACACATAAAATGTACCGATGGCAGTTCCAATTGATGATGACATGCACTGCAACGCGATCCTTGGAAGATTATCGTGCTATTTTTAATCGATTCTATTTGTTCTCGTATCTTCTGGGTATCCGTTCGATACTTCTCGGTTAATTCTATATCTACTTGCGTCTGCTTGTGTTCCGTTTTTAACACGCTGTTTAAGTACGTTCTTACATCTCCTAACGTGCACGAAAGCGAAGTAGAGATAGCATCGATCACCATCAGTGGTGACAGAAGTCTTTCTTGTGCTACGAAAAATTTATTTTTTAGCTACGCTTTATATACATACGAATTAAAATTAAACAAAGCTCTGAAGGTACCTATGTAAGCTAATATGTCTGCGAGAAGTTTGGCCGGTGCTTCTTTATTCCTTGCGACGCTCCATAACGCCTGAACCCACAAATTCGGATCTTGATGTCCGAATCGTTTACACGTAGCTAAAATCTGATCGCTGTCACCTTCTCGTAAATGGAATCGCAATATTTCCTGATATCTGTTAAAAAATATTAACAGATGAAACGATATCTCGAAACATGATCGCTGACCGTGCAAATTATTCAACGTACAGTTTATTCTCCTCGTAAAGAAACAGTAATCCTCGTCTGAAATTATGTTGATGGCACAGAATTAATATCTGATCTTTGTTGTAAGTAGCCTCCGAATTTTGTAAGAGTCGAACAATTTTCTGCTCGTATTGCATTTTCGCTCCGTCATTGTCTAAAGCTGACCAAACATGGAGATAGTGCTCCACCAATGTATTATAGACGAGAGTGCTCCATCTGTATATCAAAACATCTGATTTATAAAGAAACACAAGTCACATTTTGACATTCTATAAGGATATACTAACTTGGTATCTGTTTTTACCAAGTGCTCTAAGAATTCTACCAGACGTTCAGAGTTATTTAAGAAGAGGTGAATGAAATCTTCGGGATTAGCCTTATCGATATGTTGGTCCACGGTACCATCTAAAGTTTCCTATTTCGAATGAAATATCAAGATTAACGTTCATTCTGACAACTGAACTTATTTAAACCCTACCTGGTCTACAAGCGGTTTATTCGAAGGCCTATAATTGGTGCACAAAGCTTTTAGAAATTGCGTCGATTCGTTTGGCACATTTTCTATGAGGATATTACCATATTTCTTCATGTTCGATTCTGCCTAGAAAATTGTCCACAATTAATGAACAGAATAAAGATTTGAATAATACGAGGACGTACTTCTTCAAACTCCAGAGTTGCCATGTATTCTAATGCCTTTTTGTACTCGTGCTTATCTTCTATCTGGATCCGGAGGTACCATTCGTGACGACCGTGTTTCTGCGCTAACAACAGGGCATCTTCCGGCGATGCTTGTCGGCAAACCTTTATTGCGATTTCGACGTCGAAATCCACCTCCCTGTCTTTCGTCTAAGACACGTTACTTAATATAATACACATTGGATCAACGATCAGAGGTTTATGTACAAATTCGTGATCATTTACCATGATGAACTCTTTCAACTTATCCGTATGATTAAGTTTCGTGTAGCAATTTAATAATAAAGTAGTATGGTCTTCTGTCGCCTGCCCATTTTTATGCAGAGCTTGCAAATAAGTCGTTAGATTATCAATGTGTTGGGAGTCTAAAAATTTTCTGATTACGTACGATGGTTCTAATTTCCCAATCGTTTTAATATATTGTTCTATCGCTCCATTATGATCCCCTTTCGAGTACAGATGATCTCCGTATTGTCGAAATATATCAACCAGCCCTTCAGCGTCGTACTGTTGATTTTTGGCTATCCTGTATACGGCATACGTTGATCGATGCGTTTTTCTCGGCTCTTGTTAAAAATCCGTGCACATACCTTATCGATACGTCGTATAAATTCTTTTTGAAGAGTAATGCTAATTTGGATTGTAAATCTTTCTCATCCAGATGATATAGTTTACTATCGCCGCTCAGTATGAAAAATCCACCCCATTCCGATAAAACAGCTTGCACGGACAACATTGGCGCAGAGAAAACAATGAACTTGTTCTGTATATCAAGAACTGTAATCACATGTTTATCTACTCCTGGCGGTATCGGTTCTATGGTACTAAACGTAGACAGTTTCAGAATGTATTCTTAAGTAATTTAAGAAGCGCGAATGTATAGAACTCTTTTACCTTGGCTTTGCCGAAATGGTCGTCGACGTTCTCGGAACGTTAGCGGCTTCTTTAGCTATAATAACTAAATAACTCCTAAACCATTCTAACATTATTTTCTGACCTTCTACTGCGTAACAAGGACCTCTACCATCTGGTGTATAACAATAAATTGCCTAATGTAATACAAGTTTATTAGCAAAAAGGTAGTTAGACGTTTTATATAGAAATTCTGTTAATATTATTACGTCGTTTCGGCCGATCATGAAATGGCTGTCTTGCATCGACTCGGCGAGAACACTGCACTTTCTGGCACAACCCATAGTGTCCAAGGGAGACTTAAATTCTTTATCCTTAAGAGTAACATTGTATAGAAATACACTATTCGGTGTAGCAACAAATAAGTGGTTTTGTTTGCTAGTGGATCTTATTGCTAGACCAGTGATAGAAACATTAGTATCCTTCAACACTTTTATCTTGTTCTTTCTTTCTCTAGTTAAATCGCCCCTAGATAATAGAATCATCGTATTGAAAACTGTTGAAAAATTAGGGCAAGCTCGTTTTGAATAATTCAGTTTTACCTATACAGCATGATGGAACCATCTCCAAATCCAACAGCCATTAACGTAAGACTAGTGTGCACGCACAGAGCAGTCGCAGGAACCGCTCTGTAACTAGGTATGGCTCTACTGATACGGACGCATGTTGGATTGCCCTGCTTGTCTGGCTTAGCCAAATTCCAAACTTTTATTGTAGGATTACAACCTGGCTCATCTTCCTACGATACATATGATAAGTAAGACGATAAGTAAGAAGCACCGCTGTAGTGACTGTGGACCTATGAGAATACTAACACCAATTGTGAATAAGAAAGTGGAATGTTGAACTTGTTGTGCTAGAGTTAACGTGATCTCGTACGCGCGAAACGTGGTGACGTCGTAGGTCCTGTTCACTAAATGCACATTGCCTGTGTCGTCCCCGAACACTAAGTTCCCATTACCGCTGGTGGCTGCCGTCACTTGGGCCTCCTAATCAACGAAATGCATGATACAGCTATGAACTCGCGCTGCTCAGAAATTGATCGAGTCTGAATTCACGAAACTTACGCCGAGCGCCTTGGCAACCTTCCCGGCATCGACTTCTTTTTTGAGGTCGAAGAAATTGAACCTCCGCCACTGAAAGAGAAATATTCTCGTGTGTCACGGCGTCGTGGTCGAGGTTATCGTCGCGGCGGAAAGACTACCAAAAAGTGAGACTGACCTCGAGAAACGCCATGGTGTAATGTTGATCGTTTATCTAAACATTTGCGGGAGAATATCGTCTATCCGGTGTGTTCACAGTTGAACAGAGGTATGTCTTCTGACAGTTACCTGACAACGGAGTTGATCACTCGCACGCTGGCCATTTTCGCTCTTCCCACTACTACCTATATTATCAGCTGATCGTGACATATCTCTCGAAGTACGCGTGCGCCATGAAAATAAAAGCATTTCCTATGGCATCATGGGGAGAAGTTTGTCGCGTTTCAATCTAGATATCGTTGAAACACTTCTCGACATCGTGCGACATCTGAGCCGCAAATTCAAATTCGAATTCGATGTCTCCCGCACTTTAAAATCACGTTGTCAGAGAACATTAAATGCTTTGGTGTATCAATTGAGAGAGAATGAAAAGGATAATTTTTAATCCAAATTGAAATTCAATAGGAATCATAAAAGACTCGGCGGAGACGTAAGTTCTGGTATATTTATTAAAAAGGACGAACAGCTAATGTCCATGACGGGTCGGGATTTGCTTTACAAGATCTGTCTGCTCGGAACGCAATGGATCAAGAAGAAATGGTCGCGAAAAACTTTGAAAGTCGACTTATAAGTACACCACATTGGGAATATTACTTTATCAAACAGCCATAACACTTAAAACATACGTGGAATATTTCGTTGTTCGTTAAAGTGACGATTCATTAAACGAAACGGCTCCTCCTTTCCATCACGCCGTTTTACCACTATGACAGGGGTCTTTTCCTCTTGCAATCATACTGTACCGTTGCTTCTTCTTTTTTTTTAACCAATGTATTTTATTAAGGAAAAATTGTTATCTACATGTGTCGTGGTAAATTTGAAAGAGTCGCTTCAGACGGATGGGACCAAAATTCTTTCTTGTTCGTCGGCGGACGTCTATCGATGTCGCGCGGGAAGGGAAAAGAAAACACGGGGACACAAATTTGTCGTCGCGTAAAATCGCCGCCGGAATATTCCTCGTTGTTCGACAAAATTTCTCCAAACGAATAAAAATTCACCGGTGTGTTCGCAGTTTACGCTATTACTTCCATTCTTTCCCTATACAATTACAATATCACCTAACTGTATCAGTAATCATTCTTCCAATCTCTTGCTCGACCGTTTCCACGTCTCGGGCTTGCTCGATTAGCGGGGGGGATTAGGAAACACACAACGTGTGTGTTCTTCGATATTCGTTCACGATTTCGTTCTCGGAGCACGGGATGATTCGGTGTATGCAGCACGAAAAAACGTGATCGACATTTTACAAGACGTAATTCATCAATGTATGCATTTTTTTTTCCTTACTCCCTATATAAACTATTAAACAGAGTGTCCGTGTGTGCGCGTATACGTGTCCTTGTCTCTGCGTGTATCTGGGTACGTGTTTCTCTTTAAAATCCATCCTGTGAATACGTCGCAATCGGATCAGTTAATCATATCGCTCTTCTTTTACGCTTTCTCTTATCAAACATTTAATTCATATATAATATATCTATAATATATATCTATATATATACTTTACAAACAGGAAACGATTAGACGCTCGGGCCTCGCGATCGGCCCGAAAAGAAAAAAATGAACTGGCCCCGGTATTCCTTTCGAAGTTGAGAATGGACCGGACAGAGGACACTTACTTATCTCTTAATTATTCATTTTCGAAGATTATTCGTTATTATCGATTATTAAAAAGCTTCTCTCTCGCTCGAAAGCTGCTTCGACGATTCGCACGGGATCGGAGGCGACTCAATCTTCGAAAAGGGATACCCGGTCACGCGCGCACGCACTTCGTATACCTATTTATATACGACAGCGTTTCTCTCTTCGTCCTTCCTTCTTTCTTTCCTTTCATTTAAATGGCTTAAGGATGCACTTCTTTGTAAAATACAGTAATATCCCGCGCGTGTGTTTCTACTACCGTAATTAATATCCATTTGTTCTTCATATTTTCTTCATCTTCTTTTTTTTTCTCTTCTCTTTGTTCTCCGTAAATTTATACAATAAAATATCACAGTTCTGTTCGTACCACGCAATATACATAATCAATATATTGTTCTCCTTACGTTGCCTATGTGAGAGTCTCTCGATCTTTTTTTTTTAATTCGCTCTTTCCCTCTCATTCCTTTATTTTATTGCTCATACGCACAGATACACGTGTAGTTCCATTCATACTCTCTCTCCTCGCTTTAAATTAATGGTTGCGTAACGAGCGTGAAGTGTAAAAATATTTCAAGTACGGCCCGCTTTAACCCTGAAGCACTCGAGGAACGGGGAGGATGTTGTTGAAACCATTCGGATTTCACACCCCTATCAAGGATTAAGAAACGTTCCACGAACCTCGCTAACAATGTAATACAGGTAAAGCAAAATGTAGACAGTCTTTTCAATTTCCACTCTTCAGTCAACGAATTGCTATCACAATCGAGAAGATTAATCAATAGTGGGAATAAGTAATCTTCTCGTACGCGTTCTCGCGGTTAACAATATAGTTTTAACATAAGAAATGTTTAAGTATCAGCGAAACTACCACGTTTATGAATCGTCGAAGGGACGAACGAATCGATCTTTCAGGGTTAAAGGGACTCGAGGGATGTTTCCTACTCGTTTCGACTAAAAGTATACGGCGAAAGTAAAAAAAATAATACGATAGAAAGAAGATTGTCGAAGTTACATGTATTTAGCGAGTACAGAATCATAGCAGTGATGATTTCTATGACTCTCCTCACTTCGAATCAGAGAATTATTCATTACTGGTCAGCGAATGATAATTTATTTTTCACAAGCGCCGCTTTGCAACTCTTCGACAAGCTGACGTGTCAGGCTTCTAATATTCGTTGCTAGAAAATGAATTAACTTTCTTGAACGAATCGATTACGCGCACGGAACGGAAGGATCGTTGTTTTTGCTTTCCTTGTGTCGAATGTCGACGAGCTTGAGAAACTAGCGTCGGATCCATCGCACCCCTTTTGGAAACTATAATGGACGGCATCTTTCTGCGAATTTCAGCGGTGAAAAGAAAACTAAGCAGTACATGAAAAAAAAAAAGGAACAGGAATTCCTTCACGATTCTTCTTCGTCCACGTGAAGAGCAGATGAGAGAGGAGGTGTCCCGATGCAGATCGGAGATGACGGCGTGACAGAGGAAAATCGTCAGCATGTCTCTTCTTCATAAACCAACGTTTCTTCTTTTAACGTGATAGTTTATTAAACGAAATTATAATTATAATAATAATAATATTATTAATAATAATAATAATAAAATAATAATAAAATAATCATCAAATGGAAACTAAATGATAGACAGAAAGTAAGATCACAATTAAAGCGCGGGGGCACGACGACGCTCTATTTTATTTTAAACCACCCCCGAAAAAACTAAAATTCTTCACTTTCGACCTGTCCCTACCCCTCGCGATTCTCAGTTTCAACGAAAAAAACACTTTGCATATCCCTTCTAGTGCGTTTTAATCAACGAACTATCCCTCGGTTGTTCGCGCGTCTCGCTCCTATTTCTCATAACAATACCGCAATGAGGAAAACATACGTCGAAGGAAACGGAAGCCTGAACGGTGCTCTTCTTAACTGACCCCCGTCGCTCTCGTTTTCGTCGTCGTTCATACCTAAAACGTCTCTCGCTCGTCGCCTGTCACTCGTCCATTCGCTCGTTTCATCGTCTTAGTAACAAACTAATAGTATTTTTTTTTAAACAACTTGAGCACAGGTGGGACGTCGACGTGTCTTGTCTCATGGATTCTCGTCTCTGTATCCAGAACAGATATTCGGTAGAACGTTCAGACTCTGTCCGAAGAGCGACTGGACGCTATCAAAACGAAATAAAACTTAAAACGAAAAATGGTGAACTCATTTTATTGCGGGTTGAGAACGTCGAAATAAAAATTCTTGGGCAGATCGGCTCGCGAGAGGATCCACGGGACGAGACACACGCGCGACGCCGTAACAAGAAATTATCTATACGCAGTACACATGTTCTTCCCCTTTTTTTCTTCCTTTCCTCGCAATTCGACGTCGGCACGCCTGAAATTTTTCTAAACGGTTCCGATCGATCCAGACGATTTTATTTCTTGTTCAGAACCAGCGAAAAATAAGGCGAAATTCAACGTGCAGAAGGAAACGGTAGATCGTCGGGATCGTTCGGAGACACGGAAACGCGCCTCTTAAGAAAAAAAAAGAACATTATTGTAAGTAACTTTGGGCAACGATTGCTTGCTTCTTTCCCCTCTCTCCCACGTTCATTCATTCATTCGCATTGAACACACTCACACGTATTCTCTTTCGCTGTTTTCTCGTTAGACAAGGTACTTAGAATATCTTCAGTAGAGTCTATATCCTCTTTCTCTCTTTTCTCTCCCTTACGCAACTACCGAATATTGATCAATCAATTAATTAATCAATTAATAATAATAATAATAATATATAATATTTATTCATTTATTTATATATATATATTTATATATTTATATAATAACTATGTACAAAGGAGGTCCTCCGTACCGTTCTCTCCCTCTCTCCATATCTCGTTCTTCCTCTCTTTTTCTGTGCGCCAGTGTGCGGTGATTCCTCGCGTTTCAACTCTCGTTATCTTTTTTCTTTTCCATTTTTATAGCACCCTCTACCATTCTCTCAATACTGGCCCGGTACCAGCCACGAGGCTCGGCTGAAGCCATTTCCTCGGGCCGATCTCACTCTCTCTCTCTCTCTCTCTCTCTCTCTCTCTCTACTCCGTCCTCTCTTCCTCTCTCCATTTTTCTATTCCCCCTGTAATTCACTATTATCTCCACTACTTTCGCATTCATCGTCTCGCGGCACTACTCTAAATTCTCCGTCAACCCTTTTTCCCTCGCTCGTTCTCCTCTCCCTTTGTCCATCTCGCACCGTCCTCCAAGGTATTCACACGATTTGTGCCCTCGCGTAAACGTGTAAGTAAGTACGCGTGTAACTAGTATTTAGAAAAGTGCGTGCGATGCTTAGACTCCCACTCTTTTTCTCTGACTCCCGTGCACACACGCATGAACGCGACACGGAGAACGCGTACACGGGCAAGAAGACCCGAGACCATGTACGGGTTTCCGGCTCATTCAGACACGCACGCATACAAGCTCGCTTCGTTAATTATCCCGTTGCGAGCGAAACATCCACTCGACCCAGAAAGATGCGCCCACCACCCTTCCACCACCCGGCACCCGGGCTGGTTCGAGGGGGAGAGCCACCCCCTTTGGAAAATAGCTCTACTTCACGACACGATTTCTCCTGTTTCGCTGTTCCCACTTACGAAGTCCTGCCGAGTGGCACGAACGGTGGAAACAACGAAATAGCCGGCGGTCCCATCGATTCTCTGCCTGTATTGTGCTCTACATATTTTTATCGTTACTCCTTCCCATAACCGTGTAAAACGATCCTAAATTGCGATTCAAATTCCTTTTAAATAAGATGTTCCTGATTCTGTGTGTGTTTCAGGTATTAGTGAAAATGTGTGTACGTTGAAGCTTTGTCTGGTTCTCGTTGGGACTCTGGAGTCCTGGAAACGGTATCGTTTATTGATTCTAATTGGTTTACAAAATACCTGGAGCAAGAAGAATTTCTTAAAAATTGACAAAATTTCGTTGTTGTTTTAAGAAATCTTATTAATTGTTGATAAGTGCTTCGTGCCCTCTGCCATCAATTAAGGGCATTCCGTTTACATTCACGTGCTAGGTAAATGTATAGGAAAAAGAATTAAGTAGAAAGATATTTTGTAATCGAGCAAAGTAGAAAGCAGATAAACCGACAACTCCTGAGATCCATCCTAAGACTACCCCGTTCTACTCAACACTTGTAACATCTACAAGATCAATCATGAACTGGAGCTGCGATGGGATCACCAGGCTGTCAGGGATTAAACAAGGATAACAGTAAATGAAGGGGAATATTCCCGGAGGAGTCGTTCGCTTGGAATCTCAAGAAAAGAGAGAGAGAGAGAGAGAGAGAGAGAGAGAGAGAGAGAGAGAGAGAGAAAGAGAGCTCAAGATTTGGCTGGAAACGTGCGGGAAGAGAGTCGAGTGCTTCAGGATCGTCCTCTTCATTGGCTGACCATTCGCTACGGGAACTCGAGCTCAAGGAACAACGCGTTGCCCGATTATTTCGTTTCGGGCTACTTTCTACTTAAACGCTAAATGTGAAAGTTAATCAGCGATCAGTCGCATCGGAAGGCTCAATCGCGAACAATTTTGCCAATTCACGCCGGTCGAGGTAAAACCAATCGATGCGATATCGAACAGGGACTTTCTAATCTTTCTCTATTCGTAACGTGAAACAAGCAGACTTTTGTGTTTCACGCAGTTTTACGATGGTCGAATATGAAGATCGTTAAAATGATTAAGAACTGTATTCGACTCGCGAACAGTTTTCGTAAAGAAACGATCGGTCGTCTCTTTCCATCTTCGATTCAACACAAAATTACAAACGTTAGGAAACGTTTTTGTTTTGACGCTAAAAACTATAAATAAAAGGCACTTTCTTTCGGAAATATATGCAGGCGTATATAAAGAAAAATTCAATTTCTTTGACTCTCATAAAGATATGAAATACACATGAAGTGAGAAATGATTTTGGTGTTTCTGGAGAACCCAGAGCGAGTAGTCATCCGCAGCGCCGAGCCAGACAAGACCGTACTTACCATAACAAGATGCTTGCACACGTACACGCACACACCGCAAAACTATAATCAAGTCCGACCGAACGAACGCCTCGCTTGTCGGCCGATGATTTTCGAAAAAAATGTTCTACTTCATTGTTCTGTGTGCACGCGAGTCAGCCAACGAGCCGTGCGTTCGCCAAGCGCGACTCGGTCTTCGAGATGCGAAGAGAAGCTGAGAAAGACCGGTTCGCTCGACGTGCCACCCTTGCGGAGGAAACAAGAAAAGTGACGGGTGGGACGTCGTTCGAACGTCGGTCATCGGAAGTTCGAGCATGGAGAAACAACGGGACACGGGTGGGCGAGGAACAAATGTACACGACGAAAAACAAGAAAAGAAGAAAAAAACGAGGAGGAGAAAACTAGCGAATAGAATAATTATTTTGCCCCTAATCTCCAAGACCGGCCGGAGTTACTGTTTATCCTTGAGCCCGCCGAGGAGAGCGTGACTCTCCATCGTCGCGCTCAGATTGCTCAGGTTGCTCAGGTTCCCCAGATTCCCGAGGTTGCCCAGATTCCCTAGATTCGGTTGATGCGCGTAGTTCCTGATCTGGTGGAGGCTGATGAGTTGGTTCGGGAACGACGTCGCGTTCTGGTTGGTGGTGGTGCCGGATGTGACACCGGAGGACGAGGACGCCGGCGACGACTTCTGCGTCGAGTTGAACGCCTCGTAGAGGTACGGCCTGGACGCCGGGTGATGGCTGGCCGGGTAGTGGAGGTGATTCAATGGGTTCAGCGGGTGCTGCATCGATGAGATCGAGTTTATCGAGATCGAGGAGATCGGCGTGAACGCAGAGCTACTGTTCGGGTGGTGGTTGGCGGTCGGTTGGGGTGTCTGCTGCCTGGAGTCGTTCTCTATGGACTCAGTCCGGTGCCCGTGGCCTGGCAGCAGCATCTCCGGGTTCTGGTTCTGATGGTAGTCGGTGTGGTGATGGGGCAGTCGGTCGTGAAGATCGCTGATCACCGAGTCGGGGCTGACCTTCGGCCAGTAGTGGTCCTGGTGGTGGGTGGCCATCGCGTGGATCGACGGCCTGAGACCGGTGCCGATTATCGGCGGTCTCTTGTCCGTCCTCTCCGCGTGTTTCTGCATGTGCTTCGCCAGGTAGGTCTCCTGGGTGTAACTCTTGCCGCAGTACTGGCAGATGTGCGTCTTAAGGTGCTTCGACTCTTTGTGCTTCGGTATGTGCTCGAGCAGACTGGGCTCGTCGGAGAAGCACTTGTAGCAGGAGTTACACTTGTACGGCTTGTCGGTCTGATGGCAGCGGGAGTGGCTCTGTAGGTTGCTCAGCTGGCTGAACGCCTTCGTGCAGCCTGGATGCCGGCACTTGTACGGTTTGTCACCGGTGTGCGTGCGGATGTGCTGCTGTAGGTGGCTCAGTTGGGTGAACTTCCGCTGGCAAATCTCGCAGCGGTACGGCTTGATGCCCAGGTGGATCCTTGTGTGCTGCGACAGGTACGAGGAGTTCGCGAACGCCTTCGAGCACTGGGTGCACTTGTACGGCTTCGCCTCGCGCATGTGAATCTGCGTGTGGAGCTGGAGGTCCGCCTTGCTACCGAATATCTGCAATCAGAATCAATCGACGCCGTCAGATTACGTTCGGACAGACTTCAATCACGATCAACGCGTAATATTCGAGTCGAAAGTGAAATCGTATTTGTTCAACGGACATCGTATCTGTTCGAAGGTCGTTAGAATAAAAATGAAAATCGAAAGAGGAAGCTTTTCTATTTATTTTCGAGAATTTCGCATTGATACGCGATCGGTCTCCGACGGCGGTTCGTTTCTATCGCAATTGCGCCGCGATTAACCGAATAACGAAAGAGAGGCAATCGACAGGTGAAGGGTTCCATCGTCATCGTCGTCTGGACTGTCCGGTCTCTTTCCATCCGTGCGGCTGGTTGCTCCGCTTCCTCCTTCTCTCTGCTCCGGTGCCGAGACGGCGCATTAGCCGTGCCGGTATATTTATAAATAAATAAATGTAAACGAGGACTGGCAGTAGCCGGAGCGTACGTGTAAAGCGGGGAGAGGATGGCCTTGTCTATCATGGCCTAGCCTGCAGGCATACCTGACTGACTGGCTTTAGCTACCGCATAGATCTCTCTCGCTCTCCCTCTTCCCTCTTCCTCTCTTAATTCCCCCTTCCAGGTCTTTTTATTTCGTCTCTGTCCGTCTTTCGCCTTCCTCTCTCTGCCCCTTTTTGTTCCTGCCCTCGGTGTGTCTCGGCTCTCTTTGTACGGTAGTTCGTCCGTCGGTAGCCTTAAATACCTCTTTTTTTCTACACTTTTCACTTATTTTTCTCTTCTCCCGCTTCGTCTTCGTCGGGAAAAAGAGCAAAACCTCGGCGCTCATTACCGCGCCGCGCCACCCGATTTCAGACCCGGTATCAATATTGACCCGGCTGGCTGTTCTAATTTGTCCGATCTAATTGATACCCGAGAGGAGGAAACGGATTCCGGCGGTCCCCTATCTCGCGTGGTGGAAACAAAGTTGCGCGACTTCCGCCGGTTCCACGAAAACCGGCCACGGGATCGCGGGGCCCGGTAATTTCTGCCCGATGAACCGGTTTCTCGGCGAGATGCCTTTTTCGAGTCACCGGATCCTCATTAGACTGTCCGTTACGCGTCTATACACGCTCTAACGTCGCTCCCCGCCGCTCCCCAATTTCATTTTAATTGCGCGACCGACCAATCGTCTGATTCTCGGATCTCTTCGCGTCCGCTCCGGTGATACGCGCAGAACGGATCATATAGGGACAAGAGATCAACGAGTAATTCACTCGGGTCACGAGATTTCGTCCTGAAATTACGACCCGATGCGTGTTCGGACTTCTCGGTGGTCGGCCGGCGAACGGGGACGAGGGTATCGCACCGGGAGGACGACGGGAGCCATGGAAACTATCTTGGACACGCGAGAAACGGTGTGCGCCAGCAGTCGCGTCGCGTCGCGCCGGTTTCCTGGCCGGCGATCGCGGATCGCTCGAGATTGTTACGTAAAACCACGGATTCCTTTCTCGTTGCCACGCCCAGGGATCACAAATGGCCTTCCGAGGATCACGCTTTTCCATGTCGATGCTCCGTCCTGTTTTCAACTGGCTCGTCTCTCTTTCTCAGGGTGTAAAATTTAATTGCGATCCAGTGATATTTCATTTGAGTAGTTTACGTAAGGAGAGACTCAATGAATCTGGAATAAAATCCAAGTACCTTTCATCTCCGGCTTTTTTGGTCGGGCCGAACGGCAGACAAAAATGAATCTCAAATTGAAGAAGAGAAGCTCGATCGGACAACGAATAGGAAACTGGGTATCCCGTTAATCGTCTCGCGAATCTCGCGAGGATCCTCTTTACTATCCTCGGGGGCCAAAGTCAGGAGACTGTACAGCGTACACGGACGACCTCGACTGGTCTCGGCTCGGTTCTCTCGCTCGGTGATTTATTCGGCGATCGCTGTTGCGCACGTCTTCAACAGCTGACTTGCCACGTCCTTTAACGGCATGGGACCAGTATTTTTTATTTCCTCCTTTCGAAACGCGTCCTTGCCGGTGTCAAGTTCGCGCTCGGGCCCACGTAACGCGATCGTTCTCTCTTTCTCTCCTCCTCGCGCCGTTCTCTCCTCATTTAGAAACAGTCCTCTCTCTTTACACGGGGACCGGTCACGGTTTAATCGAAAGAGGATCAAGGAATCGAGCAAGCAGGAAATTCAGATCGAATTGCCCAATTCCGATTAAACTCCTCGATGCGTACGCGTCTCGGATCGATTCATCCGGTTTCCACAAGATTTTCGGACGTGTCGCATTGACATTAGAGTTCCGGCGATCTTTTTTAAACGACGGTTTCCCCCTGAGAGACGTCGTTTTCTTCGAAAGAGGAACAACACTCGTAAACGCTGCCATAAAGAGGAGCAATCGTAAACTGGCTAATTAACGGCGCTTCCACGGAACCGATGGAATTTTATTGCTGAACTAATTTCTTCCGCGATATCTTCTAACCCTGGCCGCGCCTCGTTTCGCTCTCGAGACACGATTACCTTTTCTACATTACTGATCCCAGCGTATGGTAACAGTACATTGTGTAATAAAGAAGTTCTTCAAATTTTAACCCGGCTATCTAAGCGAACAAGAATTTTTATCGGCCGGAGAATAAAAAAAAAAAGCAACTGTTTGATTCATTCGCGAAATTGACGATGAAATCGCGCACGAAATATTTCTTTAAGCGAGGATTATTATTAACGCGCTTGGATGAGCGATTAGTGGATCTCAAGGCTCTTCTCATCTCGCAAAATATATTATAACGACGGGCGGACGATTCCGTTCGATGCAAATTACGCCAGTGCTTTACAAATTGACATTCTTAATTGATAGCAGACGTTGGACTGCTTGGAGTTTCCTTATTTTTATTTCTATCCTGTATCCTCGGACGATGATTCATAAATAATGCGCGGTACAAAAATGGGAAACTGCCACGAAATCTTCTCGCGATTGTTTCAAACCAGCGCCTATTGTGCTCGCGATCCTCTCATGGCAAAGTATCATTCATCTTCAATTTTTTCAACGACGATTTATAAAAGGCACAGTAGTCGACGGGTCGCGCGCTTCGTAACGAGCGCGTAAAGAGTTCGAAGACGGCTGACAACGACAGGAATCGGTGGTCGGTGTCGGAAATGAAAAATACTAATGACGAATTCCGAAACGGCGCGAGTATGCGAGAAATTAACACTTTTAATTGCGAAACGGCGCGGCACGGCTCGCAGCGCGGCGGTGGCCTCGAGGCTCGCTCCGTTGCTGTTACTTCTGTAATTCTCTGATTAATCGACCACGATTTACATCGTGCGACGCGCGAAGGAACAGAGAAAATCACGTTCGCGGTAATTTCTCGCGGCATAGACCGTTGCTTGATGACTGTTAGGGAGCTTGATCGATCGTCTCAGGAAAGCGGTCATTTTTTTTCCTGTCTCTTCTCTTCGTTAACAGTTATCTCTCACGACACTAAATAAGTTTCCTGGCAACGCGATGCCACGCTCGAATTTGGAGAAACTCAGTCAGTCGACAGGGACAAGTTTTATTCGATGTCCTATAGGCTCTCAAAGTTGTTTGGACAGTAGATTGTATTAACAATGTTTATAACAATATTGCAAACTCTGAAGGCTGGCTCGTCGGACGTTAGAATTGACGGCTAGGCGACGACAGCCGCGAACGGAAATTCGGCGGTTACGAACGACATAAAAATTGTTAGTTATAGTGTAGACTCCGTACTGAACAGTCGGTCCTTGGCGATCCGAACAGCGCGTTGTACAAGTTCAGTCGTGAAACATACTTAGCACTGAGGAAGGTAGTACATAAGAATTGGAGAGTTCTTTAAGATAACTAGCTAAGCTTTCCCATTCCCTTCCTACAGTTCTACATAATTTTTTTTACTTGCAGTCGCAATTTTCAATGTTGAAGCTTTGGACGGTTTAAATTAGTATTGTGCATCGCGTTTGATTAAAAATTTTTCGCAGGGGTGGTGGTACACGTGGAAGGCGAACGTGGAAAAATTTGATTTTTAATGACCGTGGCATAAAACAAACGGGTTCAATTATAGGATGGCTAATTAAATTCGCGTTGCTATGGAAGTAATCGCGGGATGTCAATATTCTCAAGATTCTCTCGAGTTTAGGACGTTCATGAATAATTTATAAGACTCTAAAAACCGTCTGGCAGAAAGTGTTCATAATAATTTACGAAAATTCCACGTCTCTCGGAAAGGTTACAAGTTATCGCGGAGATTCTCCGAATCTTAGATAAGAAGTGCAATAATAAAAAGCACTAATCCCGTATTAAATATCGTCGGAGATATTAAAAAATCTGCAGCATGCGAACGTACAATTTAATATGATTAAACATTTCTCCGCGGTGGGAGAAGAATCGGAAAGATCGATCGTAACAGATTCATCTTGTCGATCTAACCACATCACGGAGCCTACGCGTAGCCTCGGGCCAGGAACCCGTAAATTTAATTTAAATATTCGACCTTAATGACGGTACGGGCGAGAGAACATTCGGTAGTCGTCAGTGTCGCAAGGCGACTCCGAGGCAAATTATATCTCTGACTTTATTACACAAACTTATGAAGAGAAGAATAATTAGGAGACGAGAATAGCGGGCGGGATCGATCGAGCATCCCCAGCGTTTTCAGCAAGTTTCAAGTTCAGGGGTATAGACGCTCGTCTAAAGCATCCCGTTCTGGGAAACGTTTATGACGCCAACCCTACGAGACGACATTCGATTCGGTTTCGAGCATATACTGCGAAGACTAGAGGACATGGTTAATTGCGAAGAATTACCAGGGAGACGATAACTATTATCGTGAGTTCAAACTTCTACAAAGTGCAACTCAAACACATGAATTATTCAATCCATCGAATTCGTCTTCGAGCCCCCTCGGTTTTAAAAACTAGCTCTGAGGACTATGACAAAACCGTGAACCATTCTTTTTTTTTTTTCCTCTCCCCCTTTCGCCTTTCAATTCTGTCCAATCGTAATCCGTCCGCGAAACGAGATTGCAGTCGCGAGAAATTCGGTGAAACGATTTCTGGCAGCGACCACCGGAATCGACACGGTTATTTAACGAATAACGCGATCTGCCACGCATCAATTTCCATCGGGGCGAGAGAGAGCGGTGGCGAGAGAGAAAGCGCGAGCCAGGGGGTGAAAGTGATATTCCGGTTGTTCGGAAACCGCCGGTCCAGCCCCGGTGACAACCTGTTGATAGAAATTTTCGGCTCCCAGCCGAAAAACGTGTCACCACGGCTCGACGCTCCGCGATAATTGCATCACCGCCGCTGCAAATTTTGTTTCACCCGTTTCCCGTATACCGACGATGCTTCAATTCGCAAACGACATTTGAAATAAAGTATTCACCGGCGAGATAACTTCGTGCCACGGAACTGGTTCCGTTTATCTTTTGTAACGCGAACGTTCGCATTATAATGTCCGAACTTGTGAGAATAGACGAATTTTTACTGCACAATATTTTGATTTCAACGGAACTGATAATGGAAGGTAAAGAGATTCTTGGTCGATTATTTAATAAACTTAACCATTCCGCTTTCCGTGGACCCGGAGTAACGTTTGTTCCGGGAAGTACAATCGCATGAAAATACCGGGCGAACGCAAATGCGAAGTCGCCGGTATCTAGCACCTTTGTACGGAAAATAACGAGACTGCGCTTTCTTCGGTAGAACAATTTTCCAGATAACAAAAAATGGAGCACCCATTGTCGTTAATTGGATAATTTTAAACGACTCGTGCAACAAAGAATGACTTCTGAAACAGAAAAAGGGATGAACGCGGCGCGCGGCGCGAGTATTCTGAGTGCTCGGATCGGAAAACTCGCGGGTTTCCCATTCACCGGGCAACGGGAATAAGAAGAATGTGTTTTCGAGGAACGTGAAAAAAATCGATCGATCACTCTTCTCTCTTTCACGAGCAAATTTCCGGCTTTCGTTGCGGAGGCTGAACAAAAAAGAAAAAAAAAATGTAACAGAGGGGAGATACAGTGGAATAAAGGTGGGCCTGTTTGGCCGAGAAATTGCCAAATGTTTCCTGCCTCGACGAATAATCGACAGATTACCGGGATCTATGCGTATCTCGCCCTTCCGACGCACGATCCTCGAGAAATTCGAAAAGGCACTTTACGTGCCCTCTCGGCCCCTGGAAGGGGCCCGTCGAGGGGACCCACGACCATTCGTCATTCCACAAGTCGACGTGGAACTCTTCTTCCACGAACAGAAAATATTTACCGGCCAGAGCCATTTTTCATACGAGGTGAATTCGTATCACTTCCATAAAATTGGAACAGGAAATTAGATCAATCATTCCTGAGGGCCCCTCAGTCTCTCAAACCACGTAAGCTCATAGAAGAGAATGACTAATCGAAAGAGGCACATTTATTACTACCTTAAAACGATTAAATCAATCGAACCGATCGTCGGCATTCTGAAATTTCTTACTCGCCGATCCTTGGAACAGAAAGGCCAATTGAGGAAATCGATCACTACTTCAGAACAATGGTTGGGCAATGTAACTTTTCGGTTCACACGCACAGCCAGGTACTCTCGTATCCATAACGCTCGCGATTGTTACGAAGAACGTTTATTCCGGTTAAAAGGGAGGCTGACTAAGCGGATTCTTGCGGCCAGAAGCACGATTTACCGGAACGGTATTGTGCAACCGAGAGCACTAGTGTCTCGGTTGACAGGTTTTCAAGCCATCGTGTTTCTAGTCATTACCAGTTGTTAGCGTTTCTCGAACGTCGCTGGTAATGATACACGCCGTGGCGGCAGCGTTCTACGCGAAACTGAAATCGAAACGGGTTCTAGAGCAGAAAGGGGAGGACAAAGCGCAGGGAGGAGGCCGTGTCGGTTAATTATTCCAGGAATTATTAATTACCCCTTTGTGAGCGGCGAGCGTCCTCGCGATTCCTGGATAAGCCGAACGAATCGTGAAAGGTACTCGGTCCTTCTCCAATTAACCTAGCCTAATTTCAACTTAAAAAATGTTACGTAAACCAATGTTCCACAGGGAACAACGACGAACCGCGTTTCGTAACTGCCAGAGTAATTAAGATTTTTTTTCAACGGTTCGTATTAATAAGGAAAAATCGTTTAACCTTTAATTACGCGAGTGACGCACACGCTATACGATTATTATGATAATCATCCCCAGGGCTCGTTCGTGCGAGCATAATCGGGCACACACGCGAGCGAAGGGCTACTTGATTTTCCGTACGATTTATGCGAATACGATTGTGCTCCGCGGCCGGGAAAAAATGCTTTGCTTTTCCCTCGTCCTCAACCCCTTCTCGCGACGCGTCATCTGGGACCCATTGGGACTCACGTGCACGGAAAAACGATTCAAAGGGTGTCTGTCCGCCCGTTCGTCTGTCTTTGTTCGGAGGGGAGACGCGAGTGTAAATAGAGATCGTTTCATGATTTTGCGGTGACGCTTTGTGGCCCTTTCGTCGGGATGCTCTATCGTACAGGACGATCGCAGAACCGGCAACGAAATCCAAATCACAGGTTCGAGTATCCTGGAATTCAACTATAGAATTAGGCAAAACGGGGTTGCGTGTTTGCCCATACGGTTCCCCGGATGGTTTCATCCAATGTTGGTACGGGAGATTTTCGAATTCAATTTCGAATCAGGAGTTTTAATAGAAATTCCAGCAATATAATTTATCATCTTTAATCGTCGAACGCATTTCCCTAAGATCCATCAACTTAAGGATGTATTGACTATACAGTCAATCCCAAAAGTTTATGCACTTTAGAAACGCATTTTTTAAAAAGAAATCAGACGTCGGAAGAACAATACTAATAATAAACAACAAAAAAAAATTTTCGATTTTTCCGAGATTTTTCCAAGGGGTACCCCTTCAGATTTTGCGAAATTTTCGTTTTTTGCCAATAACTTCTAAACCGTTGGAGATACGGGAAAATTGCATATAACCTTTCTTGTAGAGGATAACGAGATCTATAATCTCCATGTAAAAATTTTTCGCTAGCGTCAATAGTTAACGAGTTATTTGCAAAAAACTGTTTTTTCGTTTTTCGTCAATAACTCGTTAAATATTGACGCTAGCGAAAAAGTTTTACATGGAAATTGTAGATCTCGTCGTCCTCTACAAGAAAGATCTTGTGCAATTTTCCCGTATCTCCAAGGGTTTAGGAGTTATTGAGGAAAAACGAAATTTTTTTTCAAAAGTTCGCCGTTTCGACGCTGGGATGGTCGGATTTTGTCAACATCAATAAAATGCCATATAATCATATGT